>NC_058137.1:21805933-22116231 GCF_011075055.1 Mangifera indica | reverse complement strand
TGGTTTGACAGATTTTTCAAACTAAATTAAAAAAAAAAATGGTTTGAATAATTTTTAAATCAAATCAAACTATTTTAGATTTTAAATTAAACCAAACTAAATTGAAAAAATGCAGGTTGATCCGATTTGAATTACAACTTGAACCTAGTTATCAATATCCTAAAATATACGATACGTATTATATCTTATGATATTATACAATATAGATAGAAAACGATACATATTATAAAGTGTATTATATTAATATAATATAGTAAATGTATCATACGATAAAATAGATATATCTTATAATATGATGCACATTATTTATACGAATTAATATATTTTTTTAGAGAAAATTATAATACATTAGAGGTGTATATAAAATATTTTAAAATATTAAAGATGTTTGTGATATTTTCTAAAATAATGATATGTCAATTATAATATTTTATTATTGTAATTTTTAAAAAGTGTATAATATACTATAAAATATAGTAAATTAAATTTTTAATATATCATACGACACACAATTTAACTAACATAATTTGAATAATTTAAAATCTTTAATTCATATTCATAATATAGAGAGAGAGAGAGATATATATCATTTTATCAAATCAACTAAATTGTAATTTTTTAAAACATAATATATATATATATATATATATGTAAAATAAATATAATATATATATATATATAATATACATATAAAAAAATGATAAAATAAATATAAAAAATAAGTTATACATTTAATTATTTATTAAAAAATTTTATCAAACATAATTATATATATGTATTTTAAAAAAATATCGTTTACGATTTAATTTGATTTAAAAATCGTTTAAACCGTAATTCAAACTAAAAAAAATCGTTTAAAAATTTTAAACTAAACTAAATTATAATTTTTAAATAATTTAATTTGATTTTATAATTTAAACTAAATTATATACGCGCTCCTAGCCCTATCCCTATTTTTAATTGTTAATGCTTCCAATTATAAGTCTAACAATGCTCGTTAACAGGAGAGGAAGAGAGTTTTGTTATTTCCAAAAGTACAGGGGTACATTAGTTAATGATTAAACCTCAGGGCTTCATGAAACACCGCAAGGAAATCAGAACGAAATCACTTGCATTGCACACCGTCGTCTTCTCTGCAAAACCCTAATCCGTCAATAGAAATCAATCGATTGAAAATGAGAGCAACGAGATTCACTAATCTAACAAAAAACACCCGCTTTTCACTGCAGTCCAGTTCTTCCTATTGCTCTGGTGGTGCAGGTAGTGGTCGCGGTCGCGGCCGCGGTGGCGTCGTCTCCGGTTCCTCGCCGTTTGACCATTTTTCTCCGAAAAAAATCATAGGTCAACCTACAAAAGAGTCAAAACCCGAGTCGACACCGAGTCAAAACTCAGGGCAAAGCCCCCCTGTTCCTCCTCTCTCCACTGAGCTTCCTTCTTTTTCCTCTTTCATCTCCTCGGTCAAATCAGGTGGTGCCGGACGCGGCCGAGGGCATGTGAATCCCGGGACTGAACCTAGTCAAACCACGGACTCTCCCAAACCGCCGAGATTAAACACTAGGTCAGAGTTTTCCTCAGAGTCGACACAGCCGACTGAGCCCAACCTCCCATCGAGTGTCCTCTCTGTCTTTTCCGGAGCAGGGCGTGGGAAGCCAGGTGTACAACCATCTCCACCCCTTCCCAAAGTAGAGGAAGAAAATAGGCATATTCGGGCCCGAACTGGCCGCGATTCTGCCCAATCCGAACCTGAACCTGCCCGACCAAAGTTGAACCGAGAGGAGGCTGTTAAACAGGCTTTGAGGGTTTTATCACAGGGTGGTGGAGGTGAGAGAGAAGGGAGAGAGCGGATTAGCACCGCTGAAGCATGGCCGGGCCGAGGACGGGGCAGGGGAAGAGGAAGAGGAAGAGGGAGAGGGAGAGGGAGAGGAGGAGAGAGGGTTTTTGCTAGAGAAATGGAGGATAAAGATGAAGGATTTGCTGCAGGTTTGTATTTGGGAGACAACGCTGATGGGGAGAAATTGGCTGAGAAAATCGGTGTTGGGAATATGAATAATTTGGTTGAAGGGTTTGAGGAGATGAGTGGTAGAGTGTTACCTTCTCCTATGGATGACGCATATTTGGATGCTTTCCATACAAATTGCATGGTAAGAGTTTTTTTTGCTTTCTCTATTGTTTTTGTTGGAGATATGTTGGCATTGTTGTGATGGTTGGTATGTGGATTGCAGATTGAGTTTGAACCTGAGTACCTGATGGAGTTTGAGTCAAATCCAGACATTGATGAGAAACCGCCTATTCCCCTTAGGGATGCACTTGAGAAGATGAAACCGTTCTTGATGGCCTATGAGGGAATTCAAAGTCATGAAGAGTGGGAGGTACATTTTTGTTTTTGTTTTTGTTTTTGCTTTTTATTTATTTATTTTTGATGTTTTTGATAATTTGTTTGATGCAATTGTGTTTATTTGTAGCTAAGGTTTTTTTAAGTTTTTAATGTTAACTATTGGTCAAACTTTACTGAATGTTTTATTGTACAATTCAATTCTATAATAACTTCCATATATGAACATGAAACTTGAATTACAATTTATAGGAAGTTGTCCATATATTAGAAATGAGGATTTAGTGTATATATCACAAGTATGTATGCATATATATATATATATATATATATATGATAATTATGTTTTGCGCATTTCTCAAGTTAATTGTATTTCTCATCTTCTATGTGTTTCTAGGAAGCTGTCAATGAAGTTATGGAGAGAGTGCCGTTACTGAAAGAGCTTGTTGATGAGTACAGTGGACCTGATAGGGTAACTGCTAAGCAACAACAGGAGGAGTTGGAAAGAGTAGCCAAAACTGTTCCCAAAAGTGCACCAGCTTCTGTAAAACGGTTTGCAAACCGTGCAGTCCTTTCTCTTCAGGTTAGTATTTCCCGTTGTGATCTGGCAAATAGTTTTTAAGTTGATTTGGCATGGAAATTGTGTTTTTTGGAGAGTTTTCTTGATTATTTAAAGTTGGTTCACTCATCATATTCTTAGCAAGAAAATGTAGTTTTAGTGATTCTTATTCTTGAGCCATCTAGAATGTTTATATGTTATTTCAAAATTGTCTCATGGGACTTATTAAACCCAATTGTTGGTCCAGTTTCACATGTTGATTTGATCATGTGTACTGGTTTTGCTGGCATATATGGAAGTGAGGACATGTAGGTTATGTGTTATATGCATTTTGAAACAAACCACGTGCATCTTGAGACTTCATATTTCAGCATTATATTGAGACAAAGTGCACATGCAGAAATGTGCATATAGTGGGTTTTGGTGTGAAGCTTTGTTATTCATTTATCGTCAGGAAATAAAAGAGATGGATCAATTGTGGATGGGTTTACTTAAGGGTGAACAAACCTTGACATGTAAGTTTTAACGTCCTCATAAACAATCTTATCATCTCAATCAAATCTCTAATTTCGGCTACTCCCTTTTCCAGTTTTCCACCCTCAATTCCATCTTGGTATTTACCATTACTCAGACCAACTGCTCTAATACCACTTTGATATATTCCCACCTTGATATATTCCCACCTGCAATATCTAAACAAACAATCCACAAAGCATAGATGATTCTGAATGTATTGGTATTTATTTACTCAGTAGAATTACACCCTATACTATTCCACCTACAACCAGAGTAGTATAAAAGAGTAAGACAAGATTTAACAATGGGACAATTTTGGCACTTTGAGGAGTCGGAGACCTCCTTTTTCAGTTAATGGCTGCCCAAAAACCCAAAAACAATATTCCCCCTCAGAACAACCTTCCCAACTCCTATTATACTACCAAATTCCTCTACTTACTCTCTTTCCCTCTTTCTGCCATTCTGCACTTCTATAACTGTTTTGCACTTAACCAGTTTGCTCCCCTTACATGCCCTTTTCTTTCTTCTAGTATAGACCTTGAGAGGCCTATCATAATCTTTTATTTTCTCATTGGCTACTAAAAACAATAGCCAAAGTTCCTTTGTTCCACGTAAAGTTTCTTTGGGCAGCAGAAACTCTGTTCCCTGTCTATTGCTTCGGAAGAATTGTTTCATTTAAATGATTGACCCAAATAGATTCCATTTCCTATCTCCATCTTAAGTTACATACAGACTTTAATTGTGTAGATACTATATCGGCAATGAAGCTATATGGTGGTGACAAGATCGGCTTAAGCCAGAGACAATGAAGAAGGGCCTTCAATTTAAAATTTTTTAAACATAAAGTCCATTGGTTAGGTTGTTCCTTATGATGCAGGCAATGCCTGGTGAATTAAGTAATATTTTCTTTCTAGCTTGTGAAAACAAGTTAAATTCTGTCCAAAGTCATTAGAGTGATTGGATATACCAAACACCATCAAGATTAAAGGTGTTAACCTTTTCTTCTGTATTAATTTGAACTGTGTTCATAGATGAAACTTGATTAATGATATTAATTAAATTGAAATCTTGTACTGTTCATACATAATATGATCCCCTGGAGATGGTTTTCCCAGTTAACATGTTTGGTGCTGTGATGGTGACATTTGAGTGGATGCGAACATATTTGATTTGCAACATTTAGTTTCTTTTTTAATGTTTGTAAATTTGAATCAATTTAAGTAAAAAAAAGCAAATGAAAGGGCTACAAATGTAAAGAGTACAACTGATCATGCAATTTCGAGTAACTGCCTTGGTGTTAGTTTACACCCTTGCTATTTGAGATGGTACATACAAAAGTTTTTTAAACTTGATCAATTTATCAATGCAGAGTAACCCTGGTTGGGGATTTGACAAAAAGTGCCAATTCATGGATAAGCTTGTGTGGGAAGTTTCTCAACATTACAAGTAAGACTGAAATGCGTATTTGATACTGCCAGCAAAGATTCCTGGGTTGAATTATGAGGCCATCTGGATGGCAAACATTGAGGTTATTCACAATTTCTTTGGAAAAAAAGGAGCAGAGATTTTTTTTTTTGGTTCTAAATTATGTGCTTAATAAGCTCTTCCAAAATTTTGTGCTAAGTGTTATCTTGTTTTATTTATAATGTATATTAGAAATTATAATCATAATTTTCTTGGGTAAGATTTGAGTATGATGTTAAACTGATTTAAAGATTATATGCAGTAGGAGCAGTAGATTTGATCACATCGCACCCTTTTGGCTTCTGTGTTTTTGGCTAAAAACTTTGCTTTTCTATGGTTGTTTAATGTCAAGCTATACTGTTTTTCCTTCACCCATTTCCTTTCTATTATGGTAAGTTGTTTGGTGTTGTTAAATTTTAAGAGAATCATGGGTGCCATTATAGAGGAAAAAGATTAATTACATGTACAAAACTCTTCTTACGAATTCATTCATACAAACAAGCAAACAACCTTTTTTTCACATGTTTTGATATTTTATATTAGAGATGATATAAGCAAATTAGAGTTGATAATATGTCAAATTTGTATTGTTGTCTCATCTGTCTGTAAAGAATAGTTTGTACTTTGTATATATGACATTGCAAGAGGGACAATTCCTATTTAGAGTTGTGGAAAACGTTGGTTAGTTAGAGTTTGTTGCTCTGGGTATTGTTTAGGCTCCCATTCGTGTGACTTAATATTTTTTTTCTTATCTCTCGCACTTGTCGTAATTCAACAATATTATATTTTTATGCGATTGAGTGTTGTTTTATCTAATTTAAAATTATCCGATCATATGGTGATATATCTTTTTTTTTTTCGTGTAAGTTTGTTTTCATTGTTTATATACATAATTTTATTACTTCTTATAATGTATTAACACTCTTATGTATAATTTGTAACCATTTGTTGTGCCAAAATTGAAGTGTGAGATATGAAGCCTTATGGAGTGTAAAATTGTTTTAATGAGATTTAGGTATAAGAGTATAAAGAGTTTGATTATATAAAGATAAAGTAAGTGGTTTTTACGTGGTTTGGTATGAAAACTTTACAAAAGTTTATGTTTACGATATTACCATCGACCCGAGTGAAATATATTCTAATATGGTAACAAGTATCAACTTTTTTTTTTTAATTTGATCTTAGCTTCACTCTTTAAGTTCATACTCACTCTTTATATTTATAGTGAGAGAACTATATTTGAATAAATGTAATAATTATGAATAATAATATGATAATGACCTTTGAAATGGTGTGATGAGTAAATTTATTTTATCAGTTGTTATTAAATTTTAGGAATTTAATCTTAGTATGATAGGAAATTGCTCTTTAATGTTGAGTTATGGCCAAGGTTGTGGTATGCAAAGCCTCAATTACCTTGTTGTGATGTTTCTAGAATTTGGTTAGTCTTTTTTCAGTTTTGACCCTTAAATATATCGTTAAAGTCACTCTTCACTATTCGCTCTTAATGCTTAAAGTCATTATCGCTGATCATTGTCTGTTGGAGTGGTCTAAAAAGATTGAATTGGGGATTTTTTACTACATAATAATTGTCCTTCAAATGACGATACTAAAATTTTTATGGTGTATGAAGTATGAACTAACTTCATGTGGATAGAATTTTAACTAGTTGGATGTTAAAACCCCTTAAGTTATAATACAGTAATAAAAGTTAAGATTATATTCGAGCTAAACTAGTTAAAGTTTGATTGTTAGTTTAACTCGATTAAACTTGAAATAAGTTACTCTTTAATGAGTTTGAGCTCTTGCTTGAGTTTAAGTAACACTGTACTATTATATTTTAAGTCAAATAGGGTTTGATTCACTAAGTTTGTGAGTATGGATAGGTTCGATTTGAAAACACTAAAATGATATTATTTTTGTTAATATATATTAAAATAATCTTATTTTGGTTGATTTAGGTAACAACAAAAAAATATATATATTACTAGAGAGGTATAGAAATTAACTCAAAGTGCCTTTCTTCTAAGAAAATGGCACATGATGTCTCACGTCATCATGTCTCTCTTTTTCACTTTTCTTTTATTTGATTCTAAATAAAAGCTTCTTTTATTTATACCATTAGCCTTCTTTTTCTTAAAAAATGTGAGATTTTTTATGAAAAATGATTTCACAATTATATTATTTTAATTTAATTCATTCACGCTCTAATATTTCACAATTAAATTAAATTAAATGTGATTTTAGTTTCCTTTTCCAAAACCCAATTCATTTTCCCTTTTTAAATTTCTAAACCCAATAACCCAACCCAAAGCTAAAAAACTTAATTAATTAAACTCAATTATCATTAGCACAATTCTATTATAAATCCAATTTTAAAAAAAAATTGAAAATCTTACATTAAAAAATGATACCTCAACTATTCTTTTCCTTTTTCGAGAGAAAAGGACTATTTCCCGCCTAAGTTTTCATTGAAATTTAAAATTATTTTTACTTGGATGGAAAATAGTCCTTTTTCCCCTTTTGGAGAGTTGGATTCCTACTTAAGCAACTCATCAATCGTAGCTATCCAAGCCTTGGACGTGCCTACCATTTTAAATTTAAATTGGTTTAAAAATTGTTAACTCACTTGAAAATATTTTCAGTTTGATTGATTTGAAAGAGTTATACTAGAATTTAATTTAAATTTAAGCTTGAATAAATTTTGACTTTAATTCGATACTATAATTAAGTAAAAGTAATTAAAATAATATTATTTTTATGTTTATAAATTAAAACGATATTATTTTGATACATATAAATTAAATAATAATAATATATGTACTAACTTTTGATACATAATTCGTATCCACGATTGATATGTTATCATGTGATTGATTAATTTTAAATTAAAAATAAAGTAACACTTAATTTTATGATGACACATCATTGATGTATATAGATTTATATCAAAAGTGAGTACATATGAAACTTCTTTAAGGTAAAATGACATTATTTTAGTGTATCCGTATTAATTTTGTTTTAAACTTGTAAGCTTAACAAATCAAACACTTTTAAAACTTAAGATTGAGCTTGAAAACATGTAACTCTTTGATTCAAGTAAGAATTTGAGTTTGCTTAAATCAATTTCATTTTAGGTTCATTCGAATTGAGTTTATTTTCAAGTTTGAATAAATTTAGTTTGAATCTAACTTATCTTTTTCAATATTATTTAACTATAAAAAATAAATTTATCTCCAATGTTTTCTTTTATCAGTGGACAAAAATTTAAAATAAAAAAAGTATTCATCATATCAAACTCAATATGGTATCATCTCTCATGTTTGAATTAAACTTAAACTTGGTTAACATGATTTTTTTAAGTCAAATTAAATTTGAATTTGTAAATTTAAAAAATAGTTAAAATTAATATTATATAGATAATAATATATTATTATCTAATTAAATATTATTTTAAATTTATTTATTTATATAATAATATATTATTAATTAAGTATAAATTTGTAAAACTACTTTTATTGTTACCGTTATCATCAGTTAGTACACTTGCCTATTAATTGCCATTTATTTTGCCAAACGAACCGCGTTGTTTATTCCTTCAAACAATTCTTCGATAGTCACTCCCCGCCTCTCAACTGAACAAGCAGCCAAGAAGTACCAACAATATGGAAGAGCTCAAAACAGTGAACACCCACAACCAAAACGACGACGTAGAGTCCGAAAACGAAGACGACAAACCAATGCTGAGCTCGCAAGCTCTAGCAGCTCTACAAGAATTCTTCGACCAGCAAAACCAAAACCAAACCCTAGATACCGAAACAGCTGGGTCGGAATCACACACCGTCGCCTTGGTTTCGGAAAACTGGCGGCTGAGTCAGTTCTGGTACGACGCCTTAACGGCCGAAACGATGGCCAACGAAGTCGTCTCTCTGTGCTCAAACTCCGGTTCGCGTGTCGCTTGCGTTGCCTGTCCCACGCTCTACGCCTACATAAAGGTAATTCATATAATTTTTTTTTGTTTATGCTTGTTTTTAGAGCTGAAATGAATTTGTTTGGATAGAAAATTGGACCGAATGTGGCGGCGCAAATTCTAGAATACGACGAGCGGTTTGGGCAATATGGTACTGATTTTACGTTTTATGATTATAATCTACCGGCGGATTTGCCGTTGGAGCTGAAGCATGCGTTCAATATTGTGATTGCGGATCCTCCTTACCTGGTATTACTCGGACATTGTGTTTGTGATTGAAGAAATTTTAAGAAAACACTCGCTTTGTTGAACTGTTTTTGGATGCTTACACACACTGAAAATGGTCTTTGAAAATATATTTGGATATTAGTGGAATAATATAATAATTGATTGTCACTCAATTGACAGACATAGGGATAAAGGGGTATTTTATGTAGAAATTGTATTCTTACTTATTGTGACTGATGATCCTTAATATAGAATAAAGAGATCAGGAAGATAAACATATAAATTTACGTTTTGTGTAGAAATGTGCTTTTTATAGTCCATTTGATTTTAAAGTTACTTTTTTCTAAGATTGTATCTGCAAACTATTTATGGGCACTACTCCCCTTTCTCAGAATCAAAGAATGGTAATGAAATTATATATCAAATGGTATTTCAAGTAACCATATATGAGAATGGCATTAAGTAATCAATTCATGCAATTAGATATTCTCATTCCTCTTTATTCCCCTGTATTTCACTTATTTACTGTGTGTCATATAAATATTTTGAAAGCCCTGTGATATAAAATTGTTGTTTTAGACCTTTTTAATTGACTGTACTCTCTTAATGAGTTAGTGTCATCAAATCCTAAGTTGAGACAACCAGTAGCCCTATTTGCATTTTGATGACATCCTAAAGGGGCAGAATTGAAACTTCAGATTCTGGTTATGGATCTATCGGATTCTGGCATAAGAGTAGAAACTTCATTGAAACAATACAGGAACAATGGGTTTGTAATAGCGTCGATGTGCAGTCTTGTGGCACACACTGTCTGCATAAATGAAAGAAAGACAGTTTTGTAATAGCAACAATGTAGTGGAAAAATTGAGAAACTAGCATGGATACTTAATTTTGCCCCCTCTAGAACAATGCCATGGTGCAAAGCAAGCTTCGATATAATGACCGTTCTAACCGATAAAATACAACTAGTTAATTAGTTTTATGATTGTGCACTAACAAAATATGTAACCTTAAAATTGCTATAAAAGAAAGTTTCATTATTCCATGAATAAAATTTTATTTTCATAGGCTTATGCCTTAAAATAAAAACAAAATAAATCACAACACTTTATGATAAACCGTGTATTATTACTAAACAATGTAGTTATTAACTATTATGGAGAGTAATAAAAAGCCTATGCAACTCCCATAAAAAATAAATGAAAACAAAAACTCCAATTGAATTTATACCTGACAATTCGCATTATCAAGTCATGTCAATTTGGGTTTTGTGTTAAAAAACTTCAACTCTAACCTGATCCAAATTAAAATCATGTTAAAATTTTTTAATTTTAACCTAACCTTTAAATATTCGAATGGAATCAACTCGATCAAAATTGAACCGAAATTATCTACTATTTTCACTCTCCAAAGTGTTTTTACTGTTTTAATTTTTTCATCAAATCACCTCAATCTACTATTAATAAAATACATAATATAATATTTTGTCTTATTTAAAAATGTTCTAAAACTTATATACTAAGATCTTTAAAACACATAAATACTCTTTACTAAACAAATCACATTTAAATAATAATAAAAAATAATATGAGTAATTACAATTATATAAATATACATTCATATGCAATCTATAAAGATTTCAACTACGGTTGATATCGTCTTTTCATATTTTTATAATTTTTCTTTAACAAATTCTATTTAAATAACATTTCTCCAAAATGTTCGAATTGATTTGGGTCGTGTCAGGTTACTTTCGTGTGAACTCTTATACTACCTAATTTTATTTCAAATCATGTAGAGTTGACCTAAAATAAATTTTGTGTCAGAAAACTAAGCCCTACCCAATTTTTTTCATGTCGTATTGTATTGTGTTAACGAGTCAAGTCAAAAATTGCTAGCCCTAATTGAATTAATTAGATCAAATAAATTTTTTTTTTATTAAATTGTAATAAAACTATGTAATTAGAAATATTTATAAAATTTTTTATTAAAGAGTAATATTATGTGCACAAACAAGTAACATAAGCTTATATACAAATGATAACATATCACTATATAATTAGATGATTTTCAATTAGAGATAAAATAACACTGGTGACATATCATCATTTGTGTGCAAGTTTGTGTTTATTGTTTATACATATATTTTTATTGTATGTTAAAGGCTACAGGACTTATTCCCACTCAAAGATTATTGTTTTTCCAAGTTTTCATCCTTTAATTTTGATAAACTCTTTGAAATATACAATATAGCTAGTAGAATAGTAAAATTGTGTACGTGTCAACGAGTTAAAAGGGTAGTAAAAAAAAACTAGGTTTTTCTCATATCAAACGAACATGTATTTAAATTTTGACAAGTGACCCAAATAAAATTTAGGGGCTTCACAGTGGTCATTAAATTATTGGGGACTTTTTAATCTAATAAAACTTTGCCATACTTCGTTGAATTAACCCGTAATGAACCAAAACCCTTAAACCCTACGTGAGCACCGAGCTCCTTCAACTTCAGCTTCACATTTCGCTTTCCGATTCTCCGAAAATTGTTATTGCAAATGAAGCTTGTACGCCTGCTTACGATTCTTGGAAGCGTTAGCTCTCAAATCGGCCATCGCAACGTTTCGAGTATTTCTTCATACACGATGGACGCTCTGTTCCGTCGGATCTCGCCGTTGGGAGATCCTAAGGTCTCCATTGTTCCGATGCTGGACCAGTGGGTCCAGGAAGGATGAGCTGTAGACAAAGTACAACCCCGAGACGACACACTCACACTCTGCAGGTACTAATGAATAAGAAATAATTTTATTTTATATTTATATTTTAAAAATTTTCAATTTATATGTTTTATTGTTTAAAATTACTTTGCTTGAGGAATTGCCTGATTGAAGTTTAAAGAATTTTTGGAAGTTAGGGAATTTCTGATTTATATATTTTAAAATAGCTAATTCCCCATGTGATTTAAAACAAATAATTCCGTTTAATTAGGTTCTGTTGAGTGGCCATGTTTTGAAAAAAAATAGTTGAATTTTGTGTTTGCTCGTTGGAGCTAGACTGCTCTGCTACCATACAAAAACTGAATATGAAAGGATTGGTTTCCCTCTTTCTATTGATTCATGGCAATCTGCAATGCATATATACAAGTGTACATGAGACTTTAAATTTTGAAATAACTGAAACAGAGGATTAATGCAAATAACATAACAGAGTAGACAATGTTTAAAGTTTAAAAGCTACACAAAATCAGGAAGCATGATTCTCTCTACACAACATCAAAAAAGAAAAAAAAAAAAAACTGGCTGATCTATTTCATCATTCTCTCCTCTGTCAACAGTGGGCAAAGAAATTTCACCGTCATAATCAACATTGGTCTCCTCTTTGCCACAAGTGGACAAAAACATACAACCAGACATATTAACAGTATACAACTTCTCTCTGAGTTGACAGAATTGTGGATTCAAGTCATCAATTAAATCCTAAATATACTCCATATATATGCCAACTTATCAAACCAGACTTCAAGAGTCTGTTTTACGTAGGGACAATTCTTCCTTGTCTCACATTCCCCACGACATTTAAAAGATATTGTCTTTGAAGGTTGGCTCATCAATGATAATACTAATATTGAAGATATTAAACATTTCGACGTTGTTTCATTACCCCAAAAGATACGTATTGCCATCTTAACAATTTATTTTTCTTTTAAACAGTTGGTGAAATTGATAATGATAATGATGATAATAATAATAATAATAACAACATCATACAAGTAGTGGCAACCACGTATAAAAGTATATTTTGTGTTTTACAATATTTTACTATTACACGTATTGACATTATACATGTTGAGAATTAGGTGTGTCGATTTATGTAAGCTCCCATAGTAGCAAATCTTTGCCATTCCAAACGTATTTTATGATATATTAAAAGAACACTTAATTTTGGTGTTTGATTTTTTTCACAAAACATGTCTTCTCTTATAGCATTTTGTGAGGCTAATTCGGCAGGGTGCCCAATGATAAGGAATAACACAATTTGATTCTATGTTTTTCTCCGTGCTAATTGTATTACATGGTCTTCTGAGAAGTAGACGACTGTTGTTCAGTCCACTACAAAGTTGGAATATCGGGCTATGGATTCCACTACCACTAAATTAATGTGGATTTCTTATCTATTACGATACATTGGTATTTCTCTTCATTATCCTTCTCAACTTTCTTTTGTGACAATATCAGTACTCTGCATATGTCTATTAGTCTTGTTTTTCACGCAAGAACAAAGCACAATTAATTGGATTATCATTTTGTTTGTCAAAAAAGTTGTTATAGGTGCTTTGGTTAGGTACTTTGTTCCCAGTTGTTGTCAATTAGCTAATATCTTTACAAAGTTGCTATCTTGCCAACAATTTCAAACTCTTCAATTCAAGCTAGAAATTGATTAAGTTCTCCTCGCCAACTTAAGGGGATAAGACTGAGAGGATTGATTATTCAATTCTAGAAACCTCAAATCAAGCTAGTGACAACAAGAGGATTGACTATTCAATTCTAGAAACCTCAAATCAAGCTAGTGACAACAAGATTAACAAAATCAAAGGGATTGATCAACATTAAACCTATGACAACTATAAAAACAAGAATGAAAGAAGAGGTCGACGACATTCCACAATGAAAGGAGATTTAGTCACCAAACTTTAGGCTAAATAAATGTCACTAGCTATCAATTTTATGTACTTTCCTTTTAAATACACATGTCTGTATCTTTATATAAATCAGTGTTTGTAAATGAAAAGAAATAAGTAAAACCATATATTTTTATTTCAAGTACTCTTGTCTTCTTTATAACTGACACAAAACAACAACCATTCCTCTATTGTTCACACAACCACTCCATTAGTATGTGGACTTTGGTGCCATGGATCATATTACATCAAAGATCTCTCTCAACTCTCATTTGCATCCAACTACAAAAGGTTATAGAAGCTTCAAGTAGGCATATTGGTCACATTCATTATCTAGTATCTTTCATGCATTTAAAGCATGTGATTTGTCTGCCCAACATGACTATAAACCTAGTGAGCATATCTAGAGTATCTACTTAAAGATAATAGTGTGTACCAGAGTTTCATGCTGACTATTGTTGTTAAGCCCCTGCAACAATCAATTACATTTAACCCCTTCTAATTACAAGTTTAAGACACATATGCCCACAATTTTAGATCTAAGTTGGGTATAATTAACATCTACAACCCAACTTAAGGGAGAACGTGGAAAATAAATATTAGGATATTACTAAATTTTCTTTTCCATCATGATTATATTTACATTAGTGATGAGTATTGATTGTCTAAGATTTTTCTCAAAAAAATATGGATTAGTTTCCTTGTATTAAGATTTAATTTATTGATTCAGAGTTTGATGTAACCTAAAATAATATGTAGTAATAAAATCTCAAATTACCTTAAAAGTCTAGACATCATGAATTTTTCTTGAGTTTTCCTCTATAACTTTGAAGAAGAGAATTAGTTTCTATAGCAAGTATTATTTTGCAGCCAAATTCACAAAACATGTTCTTTATAATCTTCGTGATTTGCAGAGTTCCTTCCAAAATTAAAATCCAGTGCAAAATAGGAGTGAAAAAAAAAAAAAAGGGAATTCAATCTCACTTAAACACAGAAAATATTGACAAATAATTAAGAAAGATTAGTTTTTCTTATTCATTCAGGAAAACTCATGCAATAATTAAGGCAAAGATCTACGTAAAATACAATTAAATTTAATTTTAATTCTATTTTTCTCTTAGTAGCATGGTTAATTTATTTCAATTAAACCAAAAAAATAAATATGAAAAGAATTTTATCGTGTTTTACTTTACTGAATTTAATTTCAAAAAATCTATTATCATATTTCTTTTTAATAATTTCATAAGCCCTTAATAAATTCTGTATTGAATTTATTAAAGATTTCAAAATCTTTTTCGAATCCTTAGAGACAAGCTTGAACATGTGAGAACTAGCAACTTTGAACTGCAGTCCTTTGCATGCATCAATCATATATATAGTGTAGTGCCTACAGCAGTTTATAACAATTATAGAAACTACTCTTTTAACTTATTATTTTTCATATGAAATGGATTCAATATATGTATTAGAAGTTAAAATCATGGTCTGGCATAGTTTAAAACTATCCAAGTGCTACCCTATTCTCTGTAAAAAAAAAAAAATAAATGATTCAGTGAGAAAATTTGGCAAACCATATTTTCCACTAACACAAGTGTATGTTCATCATTGTTTATTATACATGTTAACAAAATAATTGGCAACATATAATTTTATAGCTCTTTTCAAAATGATGGTAAAGTCGATGAAAAATAGGTTGGCACTTTTAATATAGATAGAATGATTTAAGATATGAAGAGCAAATTTGCAAGATGTATAGGTACATAAAATCTAATTAACTTTTCATCACCAAATCACTTAGGGAGATGATCTACAATAAAATAGTAGTAGGATGTTATGCACAACTCAACAAAATAAAGCCATGTATAACGCCAATAAGGATTTATATATAAAACTACAACAATTGCTAAGAGAATAATTATATAAGAAACTGCAAAACTTATATAGAAGATATTCATATCAATGATATTATTATCTTCTCCACTATAACATGAAGCTTTGGGCGTCAATGATGGTGATTCAATTGCATTTCAGGTTTTGTGCAATGATGGTGATGTTGCCATTTGGCTGGATTTGATATGTAAAGTTCATGGTACAGAACAAGCAGAAAATTATTTCAGCAGTGTTCCGGAACAATTAAAGGGCCTTCCAGTTTATAGTTCTCTACTTAACTGCTTTGTCAGAGTAAAATCTGTCGAAAAAGCAGAGGCCACCATGCAGAAAATGAGGGATCTGGGTTAGCTCGGGCATCACTGGAATACAATTCCCTTCTTAATCTTTATTATCATAGTGCAAATTACGAAAAACTTGATAGTCTGATGCAAGAGATGCAAGAGAAAGGCATTTGATACAACAAATTTACATTGGGCATACGCCTGAGTGCCTTTGGAGCAACTTCTGATGTTGAGGGAATTGATAAGACTCTGGCAATGATGGAATCACATCCTTATTTTGTTTGGGACTGGACAATTTACAGTAATGCAGCTAGTGGGTATGAAAAAGCTGGACTCATGGACAACGCTGTGGAGATGCTGAAGAAATCCCAGGAACTAATAACTGGTGAAAAGAGCAATAGAGCATATGAGTTTCTTATCACACTATATGCAAAATTTGGGAAGAAAGATGATGTTTTAAGACTTTGGGAACTCTATAAAAAGAACCATAAGATTTACTATAAAGGCTATATATGTGTCATACCTTCTGTGTTGAAATTTGATGACTTTGAGAGTGCCCAGAAGATATTTGATGAGTGGGAATCTGTAAATGAAAACTATGATATTAGGATTTTAAACTTCATGATTGGTGCTTACAGTAGAAAAGGGCTTTTGCAGGAGGCAAAAACTCTTATAGATCGTGCAAAATTAAAGGGAGGGAGGCCTAATCAGAAGACATGCCTCTCTATGGCAGTTGGGTATTTTAAGAATACTCAAACTCAAAAGGCAGTGGAAGCGGTGGAAGAAGCATTAGTGGTTTGTCAAACTGGGTGGAAGCCCAGGAAGGAAATTTTTGCTGCCTGTGTAAAATATTTTAAAGGTAAAGGAGATAATGAGGGAGCAGAGAAATTCATAAAATTACTTCGGAACAAGGATATCATTTCGGTGGAGCTCCAAGATAGATTGTTGAATTATGTCAAGAATGGGAAATCAAACTTGGATGAACTCAGTGATTTTTCTGGTGATTCTTTGAATGAAAATGGAGAATCACATTCAGAGCCTGAGGATGATATCAGTGAATCAAAAATTAAAGAGATAGCTTGAATAAGCGGACCTAGAAGGTAAAAGGAACATGAAGATTTATTTTGTGAAACACCTGCCATTGTCTGTTTCTTGTGTTTGGAAGTATAATATTTTGTTGCTGAGTTTGAGAAAACGCATTTGGCTTTTTGCAATGTTTTAGCACAGGTAGTGTACAATTTAGTCATGCAAAAGAATATTTAAATTAACTGTAATATGGCATTTTAGCTGAACTAGAAGCAAAGATTTAAGCTATGTGGAAGATTGTTACCATTTAAAATCCTTCAAACATACTGGTTTGGTTGCTTAAATCCATTCAAGTGGTTGGCTTCAAGTTTTCTATTTTCAGTTTTGAACTTTCAGTTCTATTGCTTTAGTATCATTGTGGAAACTAGTAATTTTTTTTCTCTAACAGTTGCAATTCAGGAAGGTATGATTTTGTACCGGGATATTATGCCTAGTAATCAAAACTTACCTTCACTAGATCAAATAAACCTATTAAAAAAGGTTCAGTATTGCTCTTGAATGTGCTATTTCACTTGTTTAATATTGAGATGATAAGTATCTTGCTATACGTTTATGTGAGATGATAATTTATTTATACACATAATTTTATTCTAATTTCAAATGTCTTTCTACAATGACTATGAAAGATGGAACAATAACAATGTGAGCCCAGGTTAATTAAAGTGGAGGGTTCTTTTAAAAAAAAGGGACTTATGTCAGATTGTCAGCTCTGCAAGCAAGTGAAGTTTCTTGAACCCTCTCTTGTACACAAACGATACTTATCTCTACACTTTCGTAGGGGAGGTCACTGATAATCAAAACAAAACAAACCTAGAAAACCTTCCTCTTCACTTCATCTCACCTTCGCTGCTCTGCACTTCCTCCTCTCTTCTCTGCAAATGCAGGTTGTTCCTTGAGTCAATCATCCACAGCATCAATTCCGATTTCAATCTCTGAAATGTGTCAGTTGTTCTCTCGTACTCAACAAAAAGAGCAAGACGATGAAGCATGCCTTCTTGACGGAGAATCCAAGGGTCTCAATTGTCCCAGTATTGGGCTAGCAGGTCAAAGAAGGATGTTCTATTGACGTAACATAATTGCAATCCATCATCAAACAATTCCGATCCTACTGACAATTTAAGCACGCTATTGAGGTATCAGTTTCTTTTCTTTTCTACATAAATTATAATTTTGGTGTTATATTTATTAATTTTTATAATGCAAATTTAGAAAAAAAAAAACATTTGAATAGTGAAATGTTATATTAAATGTAATTGTTGTAGCGATTGTAGCACAAATTATTACAAATATATATATGTATTATTTTAGCTATATATAAATTTGTCAATAAGAACCCCAATATTAGCTTTGTGAGGCTCTTTTATAAATACCATTAGATTCATCCTTAAAATATCGTTTCAGTGGAATGGTAATAACTCGCAATACATTTTGTTATGCTTTTTTCTGTTATATTTGACCCTAAGGGGGCGTTTGGTTTGGGTAATGTTTGATTACTAAAATAGAAAGATTACCTTGAAGATAGATTACTTAGAAGATTACTGGGTATAAATGATTACTATGTTTGATAAAATTTGATAGGTATAAATAATTATTGTGTTTGGTTAAAGGTAATAAAAGATTACTAGTAAATTATTTTACTTAAATGCCTTTAAATATATTTTTTTTAAAATATTTTTTATATTATTTGTCATATTAATTAAAAATAAATTTATTTTTATCTCAAAAAATTAATAAATAATAATTTTTCTATAATAAACTAAAGATTACCCCAGTAATCTTTAAATACCTAAGGTGAAGGTGGTAATCAGAGTACCACCTATATTACCTGCCACGTCAGCATTGGTAATAGAAGATTACTGTAATCTTTTATTACTGACAAACCAAACAAGGGAATAAAAGATAGATTACCAAGGTAATTTTAAATACCAGTAACCAAACGCACCCTAAGAGTCTAACATCATTGAGCTCGAGCTTTAGGGGAGGTTAGCTCGTAAAACTTGTGAGTTTAAAAAATTTGATATAAACCAACTAAAACAATATTGCTTTGATCAATACATATCAATACGACGTATTTTTATTATTGAATTGAGTTCAAAACTCGATTTAAATTTAAACTTAAATCGAACTTGAACTTCACCAGCTTGAATCCAGCCCTATTTTGAATTGCATTTTTTGTTGCTATTGAATAATCGACCATTTTGATTAGATTTTTTCAAACATTCTTTGGTTTTTTTCTTTTTGGATAAATCAAGAGTTTATCTTATTCTGATGTTAACGGATCTTGAACCCAAATCTATTTAAATGGAAATTTCACCGCTTTTGCCAATCAAACTACCCTAGAGAGCAAACAATTCTTTCTTTGCAAGTATTGACAAGGACGGTTGTGAGGCACTCAAACACTATCTCCACTGGTGTTTTAACAAGAAGGATTTGGGATCCTATGCTATTTGCCCGCTTGGAAATATAGCAGACCAAGGCAAGATTACACCTTAATCAGAAAAAAAGAATGCACGAAACATAAATTCATGAAGACGTTGAGCTTGTAAATTCTATATCTAATTTTGGTGAAACCCTAAATGTAACTCAGCACAAGAAAATTTCAAAACAGCAATAAGAGTTCTCAGAAACAGAGAAAAGCAGAAAAATATAACACTTGCATCATTAACGCACTTGGAAAACACTGAGAATACAAATTTTACAGTCTATTGATCTACACCATATATACAAATATATAACAGAGAAATGCCCCAAAAAAATCAAAAGAAAACAACCTCAATGTGTTATACTTGTCATGGTAATCAAATCGCATGTCTTATTCTGTATGGAAAAAAATAATTTTTTTATATAATTTATTATGTATCATATATAATATTGTATTGTCAGATATGCTTTTTAAAAAATAATAAAATAATTCTAATTGGCATATCATTATTATTCTTGTCTTCTTTATATGACACAAAACAACTTCACACAACCACTCCATTAGTTGTTCAAGATGACTCCTAGTATATGGACTTTGGCTCCATGGGTCATATTACATCAAAGACGTCTCTCAACTCTCATTTGCATCCAACTGCAAAAGGTTAGAGAAGCTTCAAGTAGGCATTTTGGTCTCATTCTAGTAACTTTCATGCATTTACAACATGTGCTTTGTCTGCCTAACATGACTAAAAACCTAGTGAACATATCTAGAATAACTTAAGATAATAGTGTGTACTAGAGTGTTGAATTATTGATTGCATAATTGTATATAAAAATCCATCATGATCTGATGGTTGTCCTTATAATGGTAAAATCGTGATAAGGAGATCAAACTACTAATCGTGGGAAACCTATGAATACATTAGATGACTTTCATGCTGACTATTGTGTCTTTAAGGACAAACTTACAAATGTTGTGCTTCTCCAAAAACAACTTAGGAAGGACTATACCAACTTCATATTCCCAAATTAGCTTTTCATCACATGCCCATTGCTTTGTCCATTTCATTGAGTCATGAACAACTTACCAATTTGTCATTGAAACACTCTATTCAAAGTCTTATGGTAATAAAGTCAAAAATAATAGTAGGATGCAATGTCTAGCTTCTAACTTATCACACCAATGAATTAAAATTCTTGTAGTTAAATTCATAAAGATGTATTGTAATAATCAAACATCAATAAATATTACAAAAATCCTCTACATAGATAGAACAAAACATGTAGAGATAGGTCGTTATTTCATCAAAGACAAAATAAAGGGAGATATTATTTCTTTAATTTACAGGCTCTTGTCTCTTCAAATCGTTGATATCTTCCCCAAAGCCTTGCCACAAATGAACTTTGAAGATCTGTGTTGGTTTTTATAATACAAAGATCAATACAATTAGATTTTGGAAACAAGTAATAACAAGAAAATATCAACAATGTGAAAATAATGTAACATGATATTTACTCGGTTCATGCTTTCTAATCCAAGGCAAAGAGGAGATGTTCTAATCGAATCCATTATAATAACAAGGTATTACAACTTATAATACAAAAAAAGCTTCGATCTATACAAGAAAAGTAACCGCAATTGCTTAAATACAAAACAATCACAAAACTCACTGAAACTTGCTCAAGATTGAAGAAAACTGGAGAGTTTTGTCAATGTATAATAAATCCTAACAAATAAAAAAAAGAGATGAACAACCAAGTAGAATTATCTTGAATTCTATCTAGATGAATAACCTTGGTTTATATACCAAGGGTTAATAAAATATCTTACCACCAAAATAACTATTTTGGCCTTGCTATATAATGACATATAAGCCCCTACAACAGTTAGTTACGTTTCTAATTACAAGTTTAATACATGTTAACAAAATAACTGGCAGCATATAATTTCATAGCTCTCTTCAAAATGATGGTAAAATCAAGGAAAAATAGGTTGGCACTTTTAATATAGATAGAATGATTTAAGATATGAAGAGCAAATCAAAACAAAGCAAATTTGCAAGATATACAAGTACATAAAATCCAACTAATTTTTCATCACCAAATCACTTAGGGAGATGATCTACAATAAAATAGTAGCAGGATGTTATGCACAACTTAACAAAATAAAACCATGTATGACGCCAATAAGGATTTATGTACAAAATTGCAACAATTGCTAAGAGAACAATTATATAAGAAACTACAAAACTTATATAGAAGATATCCATATCAATGATATTATTATCTCCTTCACTATTACTTGAAGCTTTGGGCATCAATGATGGTGATTCAATTGCATTGTAAGTTTTGGGCAATGGTTGTCCACAGAGAAGTGGATTTCCCTCATAACTACCTTCTTCGAATGTCCCAAATTGAAAAATCCTGTCAGGAGTTTGGCTAGATAAATTATTATAGGCCACATTGAAAACAGCCAAATTATTTAGTTCAACAATTTGAGGAGGGATTTTTCCATTCAAATTGTTATATGAAAGATCCAAACTCTCAATCTGCTTGAGATTTGAAAACGTTGATGGGATTGGTCCCGTCAAATTGTTGTAAGAGAGATTAAGTGCATGGATTCCAACAAACTTATTATTGGAAAGATCAATACCAGACATGTAGGAGAGGATTCTTCCTTGGTAAGAGTAAGATTTGGTCTTTGTTGTAAACTCTATACTTTTTTCTTTTCTCATTGCAGTTTCCGTTGGAGATGTAACAACATTAGGTGGGTCAATTTGAGGCCTAGTAAAATCAAGTGAGGAATAAGAGGCAACTCTTACTATTGCAATTTTTAAGCAATGAGGGATACTCCCAGAAAGCTTGTTATGAGAAAGATCTATCAATTGTAATCGTCCTAACTTGCACAAGTTGATTGGCACTTCACCTTGAAAATTGTTATTGCTCAAGATAAGATAAGTCAAATTGGAAAGCTTATCAATCCAATATGGAATGTTGTTTTCAAAGTGATTATATCCAATATCTAATGTTATTAAGGAAGAACTATTAGAGAATCCATCACTCAGCTGTCCCTGTAACTTATTTCTTGACAAATGTGTTAGAATCATGTATATGGTCTCTATCTAAGCACATATATATTGAGTATGCAAGACAGAAACCAAAATTAATTGCGGAATATTAAACACTAACCTCCAGCCATTGCTTGACGATTTGATGCAGAATAATCCTCTGGAAATTGTTGCAAACTTTCGTCTTCCAGGTGATCTCTTTTTCTCATAGAATGGTGTATGTTTTCAGTGTAGAAAAAGCTCACCCAGGGACCCTATTTATAGCCTGAAGAAGCATTCTACCATCAAGAATGCTACGCAAATTGTGGAGTTATGGCATGGGAGTTACAGACCATTAAACCATGAAGAAGTAACTGCATGAAGCAGTTACCATTATCCCATGAAAAGGTAACTGCTGCAGTTACCATGCATGAAGCCATGAAGAGAGCAGAACTAACATTCTCCCACTTGGTCTGTAACCCATCAATCCACATACTGAAGTAAAGAAATAAAATACACGAATCATGACGATAAGTCCTCTAAGAACGAGTATTATCTTCCATATATCACGATGTATTCATTCCTCTATATCTTAATGAATAAACCTTATGTTTATTCTAGGTCCAAATTTGATTATTTTCTCAACCAAAATGTGCACATAAAATGAGAAAATTTAATCAATTGAAAAAACTGAATAATTTTATTATAGAAAATGTATATACATCAAATCACATGATGGAACTCACTCCCATCACAATTACAACATGAGACCAACTCCCATTCGCTCTACATGATCCTTAAAACTTTTTGGTGGCATGCCTTTTGTCAAAGGATCGGCAATCATCAATTCAGTGCTGACGTGTTCAATGACCACTTTGTTTTCTTTTACACGTTCCTTAATAGCTAAATACTTAATGTCGATATGTTTACTTCGACTACTACTTTTATTATTTTTAGCCAAGAAAACAGCAGCTGAATTGTCACAATAAATTTTTATCGGCTTAGAAATAGAATCCACAATCCTAAGCCTAGATATGAAACTCTTCAACCATACACCATGTGATGTAGCCTCAAAACAAGAAACGAACTCAGCCTCCATGGTAGATGTAGCAATCAATGACTGCTTAGCACTCCTCCAAGATATGGCTCCGCCGGCAAACAAGAAAATATATCCAGATGTTGATTTTCTTGAATCAACACAACTGGCAAAATCCGAATCGGAGTAACCAACTACCTCTAAATTATCAGTCCGTTTATATATAAGCATGTATTCTTTGGTCCCTTGAAGGTACCGCATCACTTTCTTTGCAGCTCTCCAGTGGTCTATACCTGGGTTACTCTGATATCTTCCTAATATCCCAACAGCAAATGTAATGTCAGGTCTTGTGCAAACCTGAGCATACATAAGGCTTCCAACAGCTGAAGCATAGGGAATATTCTGTATTTGTTCCTTTTCAAGTTCATTTTTAGGGCATTGGTTCAAATTGAACTTATCACCCTTCACAATTGGTACTATACTTGGTGAACAATCTTTCATCCGAAATCTCTCTAAAACTTTATTGATATAGGTTTCTTGAGATAGACCTAGTATGCCTTGAGGTCTGTCCCTATGAATCTTAATGCCAATGACATAAGACGCCTCACCCATATCTTTCATATCAAAGTTTTTAGAGAGAAATTGTTTCACCTCATAAAGCAATCCTTTATCATTGGTTGCAAGTAATATATCATCCACATATAGAACAAGGAAACAAATTTTACTCCCACTGACCTTCTGGTATATACATTGATCCATGATATTCTCTTCAAAACCGAATAAAGAGATAACCTCATGGAATTTCAAATACCATTGACGGGATGCTTGTTTCAATCCATATATGGACTTCCTAAACTTGCACACCAATTGCTCACCATCACTAGAGGAGAATCCTTCAGGTTGTTTCATATATACCTCTTCCTCTAAATCTCCATTGAGGAATGCCGTTTTCACATCCATTTGATGCAGTTCTAAGTCAAAATGCGCTACTAATGCCATTATAATACGGAAAGAATCTTTCTTAGATACAGGAGAAAAGGTCTCTGTATAATCGATTCCCTCCTTTTGAGTGAAACCCTTAGCAACGAGTCTTGCTTTATATCTTTCAATGTTATTGTACCACAAAATAGATTTACTGCAATCCATTGCTTGTGAAAACGTAACAGGATCATCTTCAGCTCCTAAATTATGGTCAATTTCTTGTAAATACACTATATAATCACTAGAAATAGCTGATTTCTTCATTCTAGTTGATCTTCTTAATGTTGTAACATTATCCTCTTGTGGAGTAGAGTGTACAACTGGTGGTTCAACAATATCTAAAGGTTGTTGAACAGTTTGATCTACTAGAGTATTATCAGCAACTTGTGGAACTTCATTGATTGGTTGTTCAACATCCATTTGAACTTGAGGGGTGTTGTAAATAACAACCAATCTATTACTCGAAATGGGTGGTTGAGTATCTGAATGATCTTTCTCAAAAACTAAATCTTGAGATTGATCGCTCCCACTAATTAAGTCATTTTCAAGAAATTTTGCATTTCGAGATTCCACTATTCTAGTGCTATGTGATGGACAATAAAATCTATAACCCTTAGACTTTTCGGCATATCCAATGAAATAACCACTTATAGTCTTTGGGTCTAATTTCTTCTCATGTGGATTATAAACTCTTACTTCAGACGGGCATCCCCAAACGCGTATATGTCGCAAACTCGGTTTCCAACCTTTAAATAACTCAAATGGTGTTTTAGAAACAGCCTTGGTTGGAACTCGGTTCAATATATACACTGCCGTTTTAAGAGCTTCTACCCACAGTGATTTAGGAAGATTGGAGCTGCTAAGCATACTCCGCACCATGTCCAATAGAGTTCGGTTTCTTCTTTCTGCTACACCATTTTGGTCCGGAGAACCAGGCATAGTGTATTGGGCAACAATCCCATTTTCTTCAAGAAACCTTGCAAATGGACCAGGTGCTTGTCCATCATGAGTGTATTTACCATAATATTCTCCACCTCTATCTGATCTCACGATTTTAATTTGTTTTCCAGATTGTTTCTCTACTTCTGCCTTGAAAACCTTAAAGGCATCTAATGCTTCATTCTTGTTATGGAGCATGTAGAGATACATGTATCGTGAATAATCATCAATAAATGAGATGAAGTATTTTTGACCATAAGCGTCCATATCAGGACAACAAATATCTGTATGTATGATTTCTAATATGTCTGAACTCCTTTTGGCACCTTTCTTTGACTTGTTGGTTTGTTTTCCCTTTATACAATCCACACAAGTATCAAAGTCAGTAAAATCTAGAGTATCTAGTACTCCATCATTCATTAACCTTTTAATTCTTTCTATGGAGATATGTCCCAATCTCCGATGCCACAATATAGAGGAATTTTCATTCATAACACTTCTTTTAATACCAACATTATCATGAACATGCATCAAATTAAATGAAACATTGTTTTGTAAATGAATTCGGAACAAACCATCAGACAATGTACCATTTCCCACAACTGCAGATTTATAAATCAAACTAAATGCAGTTTCATTAAATGTAAAGGAAAATCCAAAGGGTACAAGTCTTGAAATAGAAATCAAGTTTCTAGAGAAACTTGGAATATAAAAGGTTCGTTCTAAATCCAAAACAAAACCAGAATCTAAAACTAATCTGCATGTTCCGACCGCTTCCACATGTGAACGCATCTTATTTCCTGAATAGATGCTTTGTTCACTGGCCATCGGCTTCCTTTGGTTTAGAAAGCCCTGCAAGGTATTTGAAACATGGATTGTAGAACCAGAATCAATCCACCAAGTGTTATGACAAACATCAACCATATTAGATTCATAACATACAAGTGAGATTGGATTACCTTTCTTTTCAAGCCAAGCTTTAAACTTAATGCAATCCTTTTTCAGATGTCCTTTCTTTTTACAGAAAAAACATTTGGATTCTTTCTTAAATTCGGGCTGATTGAATATTTTATCATTTCCCTTATACTTAGCTTGGTTTTTCGTCTTCTTCCCTTGTATAACCATATGTGCACTTTCATTCCTTTCAATCAACAACCTTCCTTCCTCTTGAACACACATGGTCAGAAGTTCATTGATTGACCATTTTTCCTTATGTGTGTTATAAGAGATTTTGAAAGGTCCGTATTGTTGTGGAAGAGAATTTAGAATAAAATGCACCAGGAAAGGTTCAGACATCTCAATCTCAAGAGCCTTAAGTTGAGCCGCAAGATCCCTCATTTGCATGATGTGCTCACGCACACCTTTAACACTAGTGAGCTTCATTGATGTAAACTTTGTTATTAGAGTGCTGGCAAGTGCTTTATCTGAAGACTCAAACTGTTCATCAATAGCCTTCAGTAATTGCCTGACATTATTACACTCAGGGATTGAACCACGAATACTAGCAGATATGCGTGTCCTGATGAACATCATACTCAAGCGATTAGATCGCTCCCAACGTTCATACAGGGCAATTTCATTCTGAGTGCTAGTTTCTGTAGCTGTAGGTGGTTCATCCTTCCTAATAGCATAATCAATGTCCATACACCCTAATTGGAGAAGAATTCTCTCCTTCCAAATTTTATAATTGTCGCCACTCAAAATAGGAACATCACATACATTATCAGAGAAATTCACAGGTTGAATAACTGCAAATAAATATTAACATACACGCTTAAGTCACTAAATTTGAAGCTATCAAAATTAATATCATGTTCTACCAATGTATAAACATGCTTTAAATATATAAACCATATAACATAAAAACTGCCTGTGGGCTAAGTTTTTAATTTAAATAGGTTTATCTACAAATATATATAAACCGTATGATAAAACTATCAAATTATATTCCTTTTCTTAATTCCTGTGGGTAGATTAAGAAAAATAATTTGTTATTTCATCCTAATTAATCACATAAATATAATAAAAATTCCTGTGGGATAAGATTTATCATACTTACATAATTAATTACAATTGATGTCATATAACTAAATGTAATCTCAGGATACTTAATGTATAACTTTGATATAATCAAAGATGCTGTGGCTACTCTATGATCAATCAAATATTATACTAATCACATGGCATCTAATTTTATGCATATAATCTTTAAGAAATTATTTAAAGTATAATTTCAATTAAACTAAAATTATGCATAAAATTAATCATATAAATAATATTAAATTATTTAATAAACATTAAAAATTGGATAAATGAAACTTAAATTATCCAATTAAAATTAATAATAATAATTTTGGCAATCACATATTATAAAAAAATATATTTTATTAAGGCCAAAATATATTCAAACTAAACCCTAACAAGGTTATTATTCATGAAGACGAAAACTAAATCATATAACAATGTGCGATGTCCCAAATTCTCAACGAAAATGAAATTGGCTGAGCGGCAAGTGTCTCACTCAGAACCTTGTGGCCTGGGTTCAAGACACGAAACTGAAAAAAATTTTACATTTTAATAAAGTAGATGAACGACATGTCATCCACTGGAGATGAATGCAAATGACATGTCGGCTGGCAGTGCATAACAAAAGAGACAGAAGTGATGCGTATGACATGTCGTCTGTAGAAACCAAAAGCAAACGACATGTCATCTGAAGATCGTCCCTGACCTCTAGCCGGGTCAAGATTCGGGTCGACAGACCCGGTTTCAGACCCGTATACATTTTGCACTCTAAATCAGCCTACAGAACTCTGATTTTGACGTTCCATATATCAAAATTCTCAGTTTTTGATGTAGAATTCATCTAAGTAAAATTTTTATTCAAAAAATGCCAACAGCCAACTTTCTCTCTCTAAAGAAATTCGGGATTTTATAAAAATATGCATGTTTAACACATCAAAGCAAGGCAGAGGCATAAAAAAGCTCTGATACCAAATGTTAGAATCATGTATATGGTCTCTATCTAAGCACATATATATTGAGTATGCAAGACAGAAACCAAAATTAATTGCGGAATATTAAACACTAACCTCCAGCCATTGCTTGACGATTTGATGCAGAATAATCCTCTGGAAATTGTTGCAAACTTTCGTCTTCCAGGTGATCTCTTTTTCTCATAGAATGGTGTATGTTTTCAGTGTAGAAAAAGCTCACCCAGGGACCCTATTTATAGCCTGAAGAAGCATTCTACCATCAAGAATGCTACGCAAATTGTGGAGTTATGGCATGGGAGTTACAGACCATTAAACCATGAAGAAGTAACTGCATGAAGCAGTTACCATTATCCCATGAAAAGGTAACTGCTGCAGTTACCATGCATGAAGCCATGAAGAGAGCAGAACTAACAAAATGAACTTGTATAATTGACAAAGGCGGAAAGCAAAATGGTAAACTCCCAGTAATATTATTCTCTGAAAGGTCTAATACTTCAAGCTTTTCTAATTGACAAAACTCCAAAGGGATTGCACCTTCAAGATGATTATTTGACAATATAATATCTCTCAAATTTGGCATATTTCCTAACCATCGTGGTAACATGCCAACAAGATGGTTACCACTTATATACAACCCTTTCAAGGAGCACTTAGACAAGCCATCCGGGATTTTTCTAGTGAAATTATTGCGATCCAATTGTAACTTTAACAAGCTTTTCAAGTTAAAAGTTGTTGGGAATATCTCACCATGCAAGCTGTTATTTGACAATACAAGGAATTGCAATGAGAAACAACCTATGGCAATTTGGTAAGGTATTTGTCCAATCAATAAGTTATGGGACAAGTCCAAACTTTCTAATGATTTCATGTCACCAAAAGATGAGGGAATGCTACCATTTAAAGCATTTCGAGAAATGTTTAAAGTTTGTAGCATTGGTAAATAAGCTCCAATTCTTATTGGAATATGCCCATAGAAGGAATTGATAGAGATATCTAATTCTTTCAAAGACATGTGAGAATGAATTGGCATTTGCAAAGGTCCTGAAAGAGAATTATTCACCAAATAAAGCTTTTTTAGGTTGGTATTATTGTTTAATAACCAAACTGGAAACTCTCCTTTCAAATTAAGGTTGGATAGATCAACTTCTTGTAAGTCATATTGACTGTAGAGGAATTTGGGTAATGAACCATTATATCCATATGTAGGTAATATGATGTGGTTTAATTGAAATTTTGGGGCCAGATATTGTGACTCAGTTCCTACATATAGTTCATTATTCTCACCATAGAGGGCCTTGAGTTTTGAGTGGTTAAAAAATGGTTCGAGGGAAATTGGAATTTGGAAATGATTGTATGAAAGTTTTAAGTATTGGATAGATGTTAGCACCTTGAGAGGAGATAAAGAGATGTCTTCAGTAAATTGATTTGATGAGATATCAAATGCTTCAAGGAAGTCAAGTTTGCAAGGCACCAAGGCAAGCTACCCCACAAATCACTGTCTACAATTTGTAACACCTGTAGTTGAAGTGAGTTACAAATTCCTGAAATAAAAAGTATCATAATGGAATTATAATGATGAAATTTGACAATAAATCAGTATGCTTAATTATAATTCTAGTGCACAAGTCTTTACAGTTAACTATAATCTTTTAATAGGAAAATCGTTAATATACAGGACAATGTGTATTTCTTTTTATTTTTTAATACAATTATACAGTCAGCATGCTAAAACTTACTTAAACTTGTAATAGATAAAGAGAAGGATTAACCTCGCTCAAGAAATGATCCACTGTGCATCCGAAGATGAGTAGAATAAATGCTTAAATATTTCAAATTCTTGAAAGTGGGAAAATCTGCAAACATTAATTAAAAAAATATGGGATATGATCAGTAATCACAACCATAGAGTAAAATTTTAATTTGCAGGCATTTCGTGCATATGAATTCCAAAAAGGAACAAAACTAGTTATTAATATGTTGTGCTTGATTGAAGGGGGAACTGAAAATTAATTCATGTTTTAAGCAAATAAAAGGCCTAATTTGTGGGACAAGTAATCTCATGGTGCTTAATTTATAGACTCTTTAGTATAACACTAATTGAATGTCCCAAACCAATTAATCAATATGCTAAATTAGAAATTGTTGTAATTATTAATATTATGAATGATAACATAAATGTTATTTTTTAAAATTATAATCAAATCATTATGAATAATACTGACTATAAATTAATATATATATATATATATATATATATATATATATATATATATATATATATATATATATATATATATATATATGGAAATTTGTATAAATAATTTGTTTATATAAGTAACATTATTCAAAACTAATATTTAAAAGTTTTTAATTTTAAGTTTAAGCATAGGCCATATATAAGAAATGTCTAAATTTATTTATTCAAAAAGCCTAATCTTGTGAAGATGATAATGTGTGCATGCATTTGATATGGTATTAGAAGCAACTTGATATATTATTCAAGTTAATGTATGAGTTTGGGGTACTCAGTAACAACAAGAAACTTTTTATAAATATGTTCTAACCTTGGTTAAATGTAGTGTTGTCGAACTTACAATCCCAAATAATAATAGATTGAAGAGAAGTCATGTCCTCAAGCATTTGAAAAAAGTTGATATGAAAAACAGTACCAGAGATATATAAATGTGTCAAATTCTTGAACACAGGCAATCCTACACATAAAAACAAAATGTGAAAAGAAAAAAGAAAGAAGACATTCTATAAACTAACATAGTATATAAATATAGTTATCTCAAAAGTTTATCAAGTTTTTTCTATATTAATATTGGTTCTTATAATTATAAATAATTATAAGATAATCATAAATCAAAATAAATTATAAAATTAGCAACTTATAGTTAAAATGATAAAAACTAATTGATAATATATAAATTAAAATAAAACATGATAGTTTATCTAATAGTTTGGAAGGTAATTTTTTTTATTAATTTTCTATTCTATTTGGGCTATTATTTTAAATAGAATAATGCTTGTTTGAAATTGCACTTAACATCTAAATTCTGTTAAGTACAAATGACTATTTTCCACCTAAAGTTTGATGAAATGACAAATTCTCACCTATTAAATTTGAAAAAATCAAATTTTCACTTATCTATTAAAGTTAGCTGTTAATTTTAACCATTAAAAGTTATTTATATTATCTTATGTTAGAGGTATATTTTGGAGTATCAATGTTATTGTTTAAAAATTTATTGGGTGAATGAACATTTTTACTATCTTATTTGGAAAATTATTAATTTCACTCATATATTTTGAAAATAAATATAATCTTAATAGTTTACAATATAACATTTATATCTCTTATTTTTTGCATATTCTGGGGGTATAATTGTTGATTTTGAAACTATTGAATATTATATTGAAATTTTAAAATGTCCCCAAACTAGTTTCAATTTCAAACCTCCATCAAATTTTGTTAACACTCCTAACATATTCAAAATGTATAATGTACTCATAAACATATAATTATACGTCATTAACACTCTTATTTATATTTGTATTAATATTTTTTCATTATTTTAATTGAAATTAACATAAATTAGTGTATAAAATTAATTAATAAAATTTTGGGAATAAAGTGTTTTTACCTTAAGAGATTTTTAATTTTTTAGTAATTTTACAAAAAAGTTAACATAATTTTTTAAAAAAATTTAACAAATGAGTGAAAAAATAGTTTTTTTTTTTCAAATATAATAAGTGGAAATCTATCATTTCATTACACCTTCGGTGGGAATTAATCATTTCAACTTATGTTAGTATTACTTGCTTGATTACATTTACAGTAATGCCCTCACTATTAAAATTTATTAAAAAATTATTGATGTTATGGATAAGACAAAATTAAATTAATAGAAAAATAACAGACATAATTTTTTTCTGTTTAATTAGTGTAAAAAAGGAGAAAAATAAAATATGCATTTAAAGAATCTATAAATTAATGAAACACGAAATAATCTCATGACGCTTAATAGACTCTTTGGTACAGCCATAATCGAATTAACTAATATTCTAGATTAAAAATTATTATCATTTTTATAGTATAAATAATAATATTAATGTTTTTTAAATTATAATCAAATAATTAATGAATAATATTAGAGAATAAATTAATGTGTACAGAAATATATAATAATAATTTATTTATATATGTAACATTATTTGAAATTAATAATTGAAAATTTTCTATTTTAAGTTTAGGCATAGGCCATAAATAAGTAATGTCTTAATTTATTCAAAAAGCATTATCTTGTGAAGATTATAATGTGTGCATTTGATTTTGTAATAGAAGCAATTTAATTTATTAATCAAGTTCATTCATACGTAGTAATAACAATAAAATATTTGTAATTATATTCTAACCTTGGTCGAATAGATTGTCGTTGAGGTTACTACTCGAAATATCAATAGACTGAAGAGAAATTATACCCCCAAGCAAATGAAAAAAGTAATTATCAAAAACAGAGTAATGAATTGATAAATCTGTTAAATTCTTCCATGAAGGCCACTCTACACAAAGGAAAAACATGTGTAAGGGAAATACAAAAAACATTTCATAAACTAATTGTAATTTGTATATATGAACATGGTCATCACAAAAATTTATCAGCTATTTTTTTTTTATATTATTATTGGTTCTAATTATTATTCCAAAATAATTGTATTATAATAATAAATAAAAAGTATTATAGATTAAAATAAATTTGAATTTAACAATTTAATTATAGTTAAAATGATAAAAACCGATTGATGTTTTATATTATTGTTAAAATTGTAATTTAAACTTTTTTTTATTTTTTATTACAGAGATTATAATTTTAGGATCACTTATTTTAGAAAAAAAAAAAGTAACATAGCATAAGTTATAAAAGTTTTATCTTAAAACCTAAATTCTGTTAAAATTAACTGTTTTGATTGCATTTACTGTAATATCCTTGTTAATGAAGTATCAAAAAACTATTTTTATTGGGCATATAATATTTAACATATCCACTAGAAAAAAAATGACATGCACATTTAAAGGCAAAATTCAATGTTTTTTCAATTTATTTTAATAAGGTAGAACACAATTCAATGAAGTTATTGAGTAAATATGAGAATTATTTAAAGAAAATTTTGTTTTTTTTAAGGCAATGTTAATGTGCTTACCATGAATAGGAACTCTTCCACTAATGTTACAATACTCGAGTTCAACAAAATTTAGGGATGGCAGTGAGCCCAATGTTTGTAAGAGGCTGCTTCCATCACTAATACTCACATTCACTAGATAAAGCCTATTTAGCTTTCTCAAACTTGTGCCACCTGTGTAAACATGAAACTATTCAAACACAACTATTTTCATTGTTTTCTCATGAAAAAGTTCCTATAACGGCGTAAGAACTACCATTTTCAAATCCAATACATGTGCTTATGTGTCATTGTGCATCTCATAAAGGAGAAATGTGGGAAAATAATGACAAATGTTAGATTATTATATTTGGTCTTTTTTTATAATTATTAAAAATAATTATGTCAACGTCAATACCTTTTGAGAACACAATTTTGTTAATCTCATTTCCTCCCATATATAATCCTTCTAAGTTACTCAAAGAGACCAACTCTGTGAATAGTTAAAACAAGAGTGAATTAAAAATAATAAAAAAAGAATTAGACTTTAATTTAATTCACTTAATTTCATTAAAGCTAATATTTGCAAATCTTTCAAACCACTTAGGAGATTTCATTACGAGAGACAAAGAATGAAAATATGACGTCTACAAACATTCTTTCAAAATCAATACTATTTAGAAATATTTCTATTAAAGATGAAGGATAATTGCTTTTTATTCATTTAATGATTAAAAACTTTTATTAGTCTAATTTTAAATTATGTTATTGTCAGCCAAAGATATCTTTTCAATTAGACAAATCAAAAAATAAGTCATATATAAAATATTGTTATGCATGAGAGAAATTCAAATGAGAAGAAAGCTTACCTTGAAGATCAATTGCTCCTTTCAATCCAATGTCACATATATCTAATTCTTTTAATGAATAGAGAGTAGATACATATGATATTATACTATGGTTGAAAGTGTTACTGCTTAAATCGAGATACTCCAAGTTGTTCAACTTTGAAACTGGAAAACAATCCAAATATTATAATAATAATAATAATAACAATAATAATAAAGTTATGTTTGTTAATGAAACATTACCATTAAAATGGTTTAGTTCTCTGAATTGATTATAAGATAAATCTAAATACTTTAGAGATAAATGTTCGCTCAAAGCTGATAAAATACGACTATCATTGAACATATTGTCATATAGGTAGAGACTTTTGAGATTACTCAAGTGTGATAATTTTTCAAAACCTGCAAAACAAATATTATTAATAAACTAAATCTAGTAAATTCAAATAAAATCTGCATGCTTTAAAATCAATTTATTATGAGGATGGAAGGTGAAAGACCTTCATTCTCAACACAATCAGCTATAAGATTGCCACCCAAATAAAGTGTTTCCAATTCTTGGAAAGGAGAAAATAGAGAAACATTTAGATTCCACTCTCCTGATTCATACTTTCTTGCATCAGAAAGACTAATACTTGTCACTCTGTCAGTCATATTATTGCATTGAATCCTTGTCCACTGACAACAATATGATAAATTCCTATCACCCTCAACCCAATCTAGAAGTGAGTAAGGATCATTGAAGAAATGTTTAAGTTGCAAGAGAGCAGACCTTTCTTCATCCAAACAACCTTCAATCATCCATCCTTCAAATGAAATAAACATCAACATCAACATCAACCAAACTCTCACACATTTTAACTCCATCTCTCAATAATAATACTATAATTGTTTTGCTTATGTGATTTCTAAGAGATCAGCTTAGTGTATTTATAGTATGGAGAGGTGTAGAATGTCTCTTTCAACTCATTTTCCTCTTCTCTTTCATCTTTCATGGTCATTATACATTCTATTTATTTTTTATTAACAAAAATAATAATACATAAATGAGACATTTGGTATCAATTAGTTGGAAAAGACTACAATAAGTTTGAGAAATATAGTTTTAGTTTTGCTTATACTTTCTCTATGAACTATTTAATCGAACTAAAAATTATGTATCGTAAATTAAATGTAATTATACTGATTTGTTTTACACATATTATTATATCTCAATGTAATTATGTTGCTGATTGTGTTGATTCATTCCAAGAAATTTGAAAATTTAAATTCTCTTGTATTATTTTTTTGCAATTTATTTCATAATTTTTCGTTTCATTTAGTGATGGTCCCCAGTCGTCCCCACCATTTATGACTTCAGCTAGTATCCTATCAACTTCATGAGAGCAAATAACACGGTTTTAGACCGGATTTGTCTAACAACTATCTTTCCACACTTTCCATAGTTTTGATTGCATCAATCCAACAACTATCTTTAATGCCATATACCCCATACATTGAAAGATCATGCCTTTGAAGGTTGGCTCATCAATGGTACTTACTAATATTGAAAATATTTAGTCTTCCAACTTTGATTTGTAACCCCAAAAGATATGTATTATTGTTTTAACTGCCTATTTTCCTTTCTAAAAAATTGGTGAAATTAATAATAATAATAATATTGCTATGTATATATTGTTATATTATCAATAATTTGATGCGAAAATAGCTGGTTAACAGTATGTACATATTGCTATGTCTCCCCCCAAAAGAAAAAAAGAACCTTTACCTTTATACAATCCTCAAACTATAGAACAAAATAAAATAAAGATAAATTAACAAAATGTCTCGGTATTTTAAATATTTTTTTATTAATAAAAATATTACAAAATTGTAAAATTTTCCCGGCAACTTCTTATCAACAATAAAATATTATTTGAGTCAATATTGTAGTGTTGGAAAAATGATTGTGGAAAAATAGTTTAAATTGCTAATAATGGGGGTATTGAAAAATCAACTATATTGACTTATAAATTACGTCTTCATAATGAGAATGATTGAAACATCTTGACTATTTCCATGGTTTCTTTTCTAATAAGGCATTAATCAACATACAATTTATTTAATGTGTTGTGGAAAAAAATGGAAAATTCCATTAACACCGCTAAAAAGCATTAATTATATGGACTAAGACATGATGTTATTTTAATTTATTTATCTTATTATAAAATAATGATTTGTTAAATTATAAATAATTACATTTATTGTATCATTTATAATAAAAAATACTATATTTATGATTTTTTTATGAAAAAAAATTATTTATTAAAAATTAGATTGAAGGTGATATTCTAATAGATAAGAAATTAAATGAAATATATCTAGACAGATTAGTTATGTTTTAAATGTATCTAGACAGATTAGTTATATTAAAACAGTAGTCTTACTATTATGATACTATAAGCAGAATTAAGAATTCGATTTCAATTAAAAAAAGGTTAAAAAAAGGGCGAAAAGTTAAAAATTTTCAAGAGAACTCAAAGAGAAGATAGTAATAAATTGGCGAAATACCTTGAAATTATTTTATTAATAAAAATATTAAAAAATTGTAAAATTTTACCATCAACTTCTTGCCAATAATAAATGTTATTTAAGTTAATATTGTAGTGTTAGGAAAATAGTTGTGGAAAAATAGCTCAAGTTGCTAATAGTGGTCGTATTGAAAAATCAATTATAATGACTTAAAAATTTCATCTTCTTGATAAAGAATAATTGAAACATTTTGTCCCTTTCCATGGTTTCTTTTTCCAATAAGGCAATATTTTCTTGCATGATAAAGATTAAGACTTGTCACTTTGCCTGTCATATTGTTGCATTGAATCCTTGTCCATTGACAATAATATGATAAATTTCTATCACCTTTAACCCAATCTTGAAGTGAGTTAGGATCGTTGAAAAATGTTTAAGATGCAAGAGAACAAACCTCTCTTCCTCCAAACAACCCTCAATCCTCCATATTTCACATGAAATAAACATCAGCATCAACGTCAACCAAACTCTCACACATTTTAACTCCATCTCTCAATAATAATACTTTAATAATTCTTCTGTGATTTTTAAAAGATCTGTTTTGTACATTTATAATATAGAGAGGTGTCGAATGTCACTTTCAACTCATTTTCCTCTTTTCTTTCCCCCTTCCCAATTATAATTTATTTTATTAATTTTTTATCAACAAAAAAAAATAATACATAAATTATATATTTGGTATCAATCAATTGGAAAAGCCTACAATAAGTTCAAGAAATATAGCTTTAGTTTTGCTTATACTTTGTCTATGAACTATGTAAACCAATTAAAAATTATATGACATAAATTAAATGTAATTATATTGATTTGACTTACAAATATTATTTTATCTCAATATTGTATTGACTAAAAAAATAAGAATATTGTCTTTCCTCAAAAATTAATTTTTAACTAACAACTTCAATTGTTATGGAGCATTGAAAAGGCCAAAAAGGGTAAAGTTAGTGTGAAGAATTATATTGTTGATTGTGTTGATATTTTTCAGGAAATTTGAATATTCAATTCTCAATTGTTATGGAGCATTGGAGAGGCCAAGAAAGGTAAAGTTTGTGTAAAGAATTATATTGTTGATTGTATTGATATTTTCCAGGAAATTTGAATATTTAATTCTCTGGTGTTATGTTATACACTTTGTTTCCTGATTTTTCATTTCACTTAGTAATGGTCCCCAGTCATTCCCACCATTTATGACAACAACTAGCATTCCATCAACTTTATGAGAGCAAATAACATGGTTTTAGACTTGACTTGTCTATGCAACTTGAAGTGGAAGTTGGGACATTCACTTTCCCACCATTTATGACTTGTCTATGAATGGTGGGAAAGTGGAAGTTGATGGAATGAATATTTTCCAGGAAATTTGAATATTCAATTCTCTAGTGTTATGTTATACACTATGTTTCGTGATTTTTCATTTCACTTAGCGATAGTCCCCAGTCATTCCCACCATTTATGACGACAACTAGCATTCCATCAACTTTATGAGAGCAAATAACACGGTTTTAGATTTGACTTGTCTATGCAACTTGAAGTGGAAGTTGGGACATTCACTTTCCACACTTTTAGACTTGACTTGTCTATGCAATTGAAAAGGTAATGTCTTTGAAGGTTCGCTCATCAATGGTATGCATTAATATTGAAAATATTTCGTCTTTAGACTTTGATTCATAACCCTAAAAGATACCTAGAGTTGTTTTAACAAATTATTTTCCTCCCAAAAAATTGGTGAAATTAAAATAATAATAATAATAATAATCTTTATTAATAAGAAATATGTAAGACCTAAGGTGTGATCTTACACTAGAGATGATAGTGAGTGAACTTTATTATGAAGAAAATAATGTTTTTAAAGTACGTGGATGATTTTGAATTAAGAATAAAATAATATTCAATCATATAATAATATATTTAAGTGTGTATCTATTTGTGTACTTAAAATGGATACACATAATTAGCTCAAAATTAATTCAATATTATTGAAGATTTTTAGTAAGACTTTTACATTATGTAAACTGATTTCTACCCTACATGTAAAGACTAATAAATGTTCCGTGGTTCATTTTCCAATGGGCAAAATGTCAATTAGTCAACACAAATTATTCAATATACCATGGAAGAAAGGTTGGAAATTATGATAGAATAAAATTATATATATAAATATGTCTTACTAATTTATTTATACAAACTGAGGTGATAACATATCATTTGGTATGTTAACACATCAAATTGTATGAATAAGTTAATAAGATTTTATTATAAATATAATATTACTCATTCCGATAACACGACTCGAAGACATTAATTTCATGAACTAAGACATAATGTCATTTTATTTTATTTTTCTTATTATCAAATATTAATTTGTTAAATTATTAATAATTACATCTATTATATCATTTATTATAAAAATATTATATTTATAATCTTTTTTTATGAAAAAATGATTGGTTGGAAATTAGGGCTAAGATAATTTTCCAATAGTGAAAAAATTAAACGTAGCATGTTGAGACATATTAGTCATATTAAAACGTTAGTCTTATGATTATAATATTATGAGTAAAATTGAGAACTCAATTTCGATCGGAAAAGGTGAAAGAAAGGAAAAAAAAATTGCAAGGTTTTAAAGTGAGTTCAAAGAGAAAATAGAGATAAATGAACAAAATGTGATTAATAAACCTAATAACAACACATAATCATTATATAAATGGAATTTAAAGTTAAATTTTAATCTTAGTGCTTGGATTTAATAATCTTTTTGCTAGATCTTGGGTTTGAGTAGTTAAATGTAAGTGAAAGAGATTGAAAATGAGACTTTTTGTTGCTAGGGGTAGAATTGCCTTTTTAAATTATATTTTTATTGGAAGCAATTTTGTAAATATCCACTCTCTTAAAAGTAACTAATTTAATTAATAACCCATATGATAACTTCTAAAAACTAATCAACAAAACTATATGTATCCATTTTAAGTACATAAATGAGTATATATTTGATATATATCATTATATGATTAGATAATTTTAAATTAAGAATAAAGTAATGTTCAATCATATGATAATATATTTAAATATATACATATTTGTATACTTAAAGTTGGTACACATAGTTAACTCAAATTAATTCAATATTATTGAAGATTTTTAGTAAGACCTTTACATTATGTAAACTGATTTCAACCCTACATATAAAGACTGATAAATGTCATTTTATTGACGAAGAAATGACTGAAATGTCATGACAATTTTCCACGGTTCATTTTTCCAATGGGCAAAATGTCAACTAGTCAACACAAATTATTCAATATACCGTGGAAAAAAGGTTAGAAATTATGATAGAATAAAATTATATATATAAACGTATCTTACTAATTTATTCATACAAACTAAGATGATAACATATCATTGGGTATGTTGACACATTAGATTGTATAAATAAGTTAATAAAATTTGATTATACATATAATATTACTCATTCTGATAACACGGCTCGAAGACATTAATTTCATGAACTAAGACATAATGTCATTTTATTTTATTTTTCTTATTATCATATATTAATTTGTTAAATTATTAATAATTACATCTATTATATTATCTATTATAAAAATATTATATTTACGATCTTTTTTAGGAAAAAATGATTGATTGGAAATTAGGGTGAAGATGATTTTTTAGTAGTGAAAAAATTAAACGTAACGTGTTGAGACATATTAGCCATATTAGAACATTAGTCTTATAATTATAATATCATGAGGAAAATTGAGAACTTGATTTCGATCAAAAAAGGTGAATGAAAGGGGAAAAAATCAGAAGGTTTCAAAAAGAAAATAGAGATAAACGAACAAAATACCTTAATTACTTTTTATTAATGAAAAAAATTACCATCAACTTCTTACCAACAATAAATATAATTTGTAATTACCTAAAAAAATAATAAATATCATTTGAGTTAATGTTGTAGTATTGGAAAAATGGTCCTAAAAAATTAGTTCAAATTGATAATAATGGTTGTTTTGAAAAACCAATTATAAAGACTTATAAATGTCATCTTGATGATGAAGAATGGCTGAAATATCTTGATTATTTCTATGGTTTCTTTTTCCAATAGGGCAATAATTAACATACAAATTATTTAATATTCCATGGAAAAAAGTAGAAAATTTCATTAACATGGTTCAAAGACATTAATTTCATGAACAAAGACATAATATCATTTTATTTTATTTTTTATTATAAAATAATAATTTGTTAAATTTTTTAATAATTACATTTATTATATAATTTATAATAAAAATACTATTTTTGTGATTTTTTTGATGAAAAAATTGATTGATTGAAAATTAGAGTGAAACTGATATTCTGGTAGGGGAAGAGGAAATTAAATGAAGTACGTTGAAACAAATTAGTCATGTTAAGACGTGAATCTTATGATTATGATACTATAAGTAGAATTGAGAACTTGATTTCGAAAAAAAATGGTGAAAAAAAATGGATAACAGTCAGAAGATTTCAAGAGAATTCAAGAAGAAAATAATGATAAATCAACTAAATGTTTGGATATTTTTTATTAATAAAAAATATTACAAAATTGTAAAATTTTATATCATCTTCTTACCGACAATAAATTTTATTTGGGTTAATATTATAGTGTTGGAAAAATAGTTTTGGAAAAATAATAGCTAATAATGGACAAATTGAAAAATCAATTATAACAACTTATAAATTTCATCTTCAAGATAAAGAGTGATTGAAAGTTTGAAACATCTTTTGGACAACAATCAACATATAAATTATTCAATGTTCCGTGGAAAAAACTTAAAAATTCCAATAACACGGCTCATTGACTTAAATTTCATGAATTGGGATATAATATCATTTTATTTTATTTTGCTCATTAAAAAAATAATTTGTTAAATCATAAAATAATTATATTTATTATTTATTTTTAATTAAAAAACTACTTTATCTATGAGTGATGACCTAGCAAATGGTTTCATTTAAAGATCTATTGATATTTATAAAAGTTTAAGAGTTTTCTTTATCTTTTTAATTTAGCATATTCTATTTTTGTGTACAAAAATTTGTGTGAATCATATTATTTTATTATTTTGGCATAATTCTGTGAATCAATTTGGGTATGAGGCCATAGACACATAATGTCAGTAGTTCATAATCATGACACGAGCTCATCATGCCTAGGGTGAGACATGATAACTTGTCTAATTGATTGTCTTAATATTTATATGTACAGATAAAAAGACTCTCAACATAAAATCGAGTCGAAATAAATGCGGGTCAACAGTGCGCATTGACTCTCATGGGGCAAAGTGCACAAGCAAGTGCATGCACACAGACAAACTGGGATGCACAGGGCGTGGTAGACTCGAGAAACATTAAATATATAATGGGCATTCATAGTTCAGACATCGGAGCTAAAAAATTGGCACAAAACCAAGACAAGGTGGACTGGGGCGCTGACCGCTTAGACAGGCAACGCATGCACTCATGTAGCATGCACCATGATACTAAGCATGCACCCCATTCAAAGAGATCACGCACAATGCGCACAAGCAAGGAAGTGGGCTACTGGTCCAGGCAGAAAAAACATAATTGCCGCCTTTGCATTTTTGGGGGCCTTAAAAGCCCAAAACTTGTCATTCTAAGCGTCAAACAGGTGGCCAAGGAAGAAGTCAAATGATGTGGGAGTTGCACAAGAAAACACCCCACAAACCCAAAGTCGCGCCATGAGTGGACATGTTGGGTAGGAAAACATGCTGAGCAAGGATGCCAGATAATCCTTAAAGTTAGGTGATAATTTCTTTTAAAACACGTCTTATGCCTAGGTGGTTGGGGATGTCAACAATTCATAATGCCTATAGATTAAGGGTTGTGTAAGACAGTTAAGTGTGTGGAAAAATCAGTGTAAATACTTATTGCAGCAAGCTTGTAAATCCTTTTTGAGTTAATAAAAAGGTTGGGTACTTTTCTGGCACATTGAGTGTTCCATTCTTTTACATTTCTTTGTGTTTGCAAGTGTTGTTCAAGTGGGTTGACTAAGTGCAAAACTTAGTCTCATTATTTATAGGGTGCGAATTTCATATCAATTAAAAAGGTTGCGAATTTCATAGGCTGCTGGTTAGTTGTTCAAGAGTTCTTAAGGAGGCTAAGTCTAATTTTAGATAGGATGAATGTGAAGAAGGTATGTAATTTTGGGGAGGAGTTATGCCTCTGATGTTACAAAAAAAAAATTATATGGAAAAATGAATATTTACTAAATTTTAAGCACCTTTTTGTAAATTAAGGTATGATCGCAGTGATGTGAATCTTATAAGACCGTGGTTTCTACTATATTTAAATTTGGATAAAACAATAAATAAATGAGACATAGAATTTTAATGTGGTTTGATTCAATGATTGAAAAACTTATATCCGTTATATAACTATTAGTTGATATTACAAAATATATATTTAAAATTATGTGTATGGAGTTCTTTAAGGTTCCTTAATATTTCTCTTATTTTGTAGTCTTTTATATTTATACAACTTGAGAATAGAAGACAAGAATTATACTCCAAACATGATTTTATCAAGGCCAAAGAACTATTTCCCACCCCAGTTTTAATGCAAAGACAAATATGTATCTGCTAGAGATCAAAACCCCAAATACTTACTCATAGGGTAACTTCCATTAGAATTTTCTATTATAGACAAGAGTAAAATCGTTATTTTATTATTAAACTCTAAAACTCTAAAATTTATATCATTTTCCTCCCTTAGTAAGGAAGATGAAGTTCTTTATCTTTCCGATTTTAATGGGTTGACAAAGGGAGAGATAAGAAGAAAAGGGAAGTGTCAGAGGGAGAGATGAGGAGAAAGAGACCACCTTTGGAGAAAGAGGAAGTGGTGGGAGGGAGAGATTGTTGAAGGAGTTGCTGGAGATTAAAGAGTAAACCTTAGAGGAGAAAATGTTGTTTTTTAAAACTTGATTTAGGGGGTCAATTTAGGTTTTGAGAGAAAAGAAGATAAAATTTTAAATCTAACAGATTTAGTTAATTTTAACAATTTATGGGTAAGAAAAATTTTTTTTTAAATTAGAAGGTAAAAACTTAACAAAACAACAATCTTTGGATGGAAATAAGTCTTTTGGCCTTTTAGAAAACTTTTTTTTTTTTTTAGTATAATACTAAAAAAAAAGTGTAAAATAGGAAAACTATTTAAAGATATTTTCACAATTTTCAAAAATTATTAATCTGAAAACATTATTTAAATATATATAAAAAGATACACATTTATGTATGTCATCATGTGATTGAGTGTTATTTTATTTTTAATTCAAAACTATTAAATCACATGATGATACGCATCAAGTGTATATGTTTGTATACTTAAAATAGATACACACGATTTTATTGTTATTTAAATAATATAACAAAGGTATTTTCAAATATTAAAATAAAACTAAAAAATATGAATTATATTAATTTAAAAAAAAGAAACTTAGCTTATCACAAATCCAACGAACATGTAAACAAGTGACCAAAATAAAAATTGGGGGTTTTAGATAGTCATTAAATCATTGAGGACTTATTGAGAATTAATAAAACTTTAGCATACTTCATTGAATTAACCCATAATGAACCAAAACCCTTAAACCCTGCGTCAGCACCCAGCCTCTTCAACTTCGTTTTCCCATTTCGCTCTCCGATTCTCTGAAAATTGTTAATGCAAATGAAGCTTGTACGCCTGCTTACGATTCTTGGAAGCGTCAGCTCTCAAATCAGCCATCGAAACGTTTCGAGTATTTCTTCATACTCGATAGCTACAGGAAACCTAAGATCGAAGTGGAGACGCCGAATGTCAAACTCGATGAACGCTCTTTTCGGTCGGATCTCGCCGTTGGGAGATCCAAAGGTCTCCATTGTTCCGATACTGGACCAGTGGGTCCAGGAAGGACGAGCCGTAGACAAAGTACAACTCCGAGACTTTATCAAACGGTTGCGGTCCTTCAGACGATACACTCACGCTCTGCAGGTACTAATAAATAAGAAATAATTCTATTTTATATTTATGTTTTAAAAATTTTCTATTTATATGTTTTATTGTTTAAAATTACTTCGCTTGAGGAATTGCCTGGAAGTTCATTAGTAGTTGAATGAAGTTTAACGAATTATTGGAAGTTAGGGAATTTCTGGTTTATATATTTTGAATTAGCTAATTCCCCATGTAATTAAAGTAAAATAAAAAAAAAAGTTAATTCTGTTTAATTAGGTTTTGTTGTGTTACTTGTGGAATTGATGGGAGATAAAAGCATGGAATTTTGTTGTTATTATTTTTTATTTGGTTTCAGCATTGCAATTTAAGAAGTTTTACTCAATTGAAACTAGAGAGAATGGTTGTATGATGGTTTAACAATTGCTTTATTTTGTTAGGGTTGGTATTGATATCGTTTAAAATTTTTTATAATGGATTCATTTGGAAGGTATTAAAAGGTTCTATGTTGGTGCAAGGTTTGAGTTGCTTCACGGGCATTGGTGATGATATGGTTCACAGTTTTTACAACGGGGTTTTTTTGAAATTATTAAATGGTTCTATGTTGGCAGAAGAATTGGATTGTTTCTCAAGCGATGGTATTGATACAGTTCACAATTTTTATAAGTGGTCATTTGAAAAGTATTAAAAGGTTCTTTGTTAGCATAATATTTGTTTGTTTCATGAGTGTTGGTTTTGATATGGTTCACAATGATTCATTTGGACTGTATCAAGTCTTTTTAAAGCTCTATTAGTTTGAGTTCTGGGAAAATTTTTTCTTCAGCTTTAAAATCCATATATACATATATATATATAGTTAGGTTGAAGTGGATGGAAAATGCTACATTTCCCATTTCTCAATGGTACTAGATATAGATTGATACATAAGGTGGTGGCATTTGAAGAGAAAATTTTGGGTATGGTAATGTTGTAGGTCATCAATTGCAAAAATTTTCATTTCTACCTTGATGAGTGTAATCACTAAATAAATCCTTGGAATTTGAATTAGTGTTGGAATCAAACTCGAACTCGTCTCAAACAAGCCCGAAACAAGCTTGAGCTTGAGTATGAGAGTTTAATATTTTTGAGCTTGAACTTGAGCTTTAGAGGTGTTCGGCTCGTAAAGTTCATGAGCTTGAAAAATTCAATACAAATCGATTAAAACAATGTCATTTTAGTCGATATGTATTAAAATAACGTCGTTTTAATATCAAACCGAGCTCAAATACCTTTAAAGTGAGCTCGGCTTGAGCTTGAGTTTGACTCCATTGAAGCATAGGCGAGTGCAAGCTCAAATCCAATCTTAATTTGAATCATGTTCGGTTTCATTAGAAGTCTCATGATTAAGTGTTTTATTTCTTTTTTGTCAATCTCCCTATTGGTTCTCTCATTAGTTTATGATTGATTGTTGGTCATGATTCAGTATGTCCAGCAAGAGTATTTGAGTTGGTCAAGTTATGGCAAATCGACCACCATAATTTGACTTGAAATTACTGAGATTGATCATATGATCTTTTTTTTTAAATTTGGCAATTGGTTTTGTAAGGGTTCATTAAAAATTTAACCTACTATAGATCATTAGACTCACAAGTTGTAGTTGCCATACTAGTTTGATGTTTTTTTATAAAGATGATTACTTCATTTTGTCATGTTATTGCTTTCACATCGTACTAGAATAAGCTTTCTGTCTTTTTTTTAGATGTCTATGTGGATGACTGACAATAGATACATTATCTTTAATGAGGGTGATATGGCCATTCGGCTGGATTTGATCCATAAAGTTAAGGGGATAGAGCAAGCAGAAAATTATTTTAATAATATTCCAATTCAGTTAAGGGGCATTGAGGTTTATACCTCTCTTCTCAACAGCTATGTGAATGAAAAATCTTTAGAGAAGGCAGAGGCCACCATGCAGAAAATGAGGGATTTGAGGTTGGCTAAATATCCTCTGGCTTACAATTCTTTGCTTAAGCTTTATTATCAAAATGAAAATTATGAGAAACTTGACAGTCTGATGCATGAAATGGAAGATAAAGGCATTGCTTGTAACAAAGTTACATTTGGGATCCGCCTTAGTGCCTATGCAGCAACTTGTGATGTTAAAGGAATTGAGGACACTGTGACACTGATAGAATCGGATTCAAGTGGTGTTTTAGAATGGGAAACTTACTTTATTGCAGCTAGTGGGTATGTAAAAGCTGGGTTTTTGGACAAGGCTTTGTCAATGCTGAAGAAAGTTGAGGGGCTAATAACAAATAAAGCAAGCAGTAAAGCATATGATTATCTTATCACACAATATGCTGCATGTGGGAAGAAAGATGAAGTTTTAAGACTTTGGGAACTCTACAAGAAGAATAACAAGGTCTTAAATAGGAGCTATATATGTGTCATGCCTTCTATTTTGAAATTTGATGACATAGAAAGCGCAGAAAAGGTTTTGCAGGAGTGGGAATCCCAATGTGAACACTATGATATTCGGATTCCTAACTTCTTGATTGCCGCTTATTGCAGGAAAGGGCTTTTGCAGAAAGCTGAAACTCTTATAAACAGGGCTACATTGAAGGGGGGAAAGCCTGATGCCTGGACTTGGTTTTATATTGTTACTGCATATCTGAGGGATAGTCAAACTGAAAAAGCAGTGGACACTTTGGAAGAAGCATTAGTTGTTCGTGGTGACCAGCGGAAGCCAAATGAGGAAAGTTGGACGGACTCACTGGAATACTTAAAAGAGAAAGGAGATTTGGAGGGAGCAGAGAAAATTATAAAATTACTCAGGGACAAGGATATTATCTGTGTGGGTGTCCAAGACAGATTGTTGAACAATGTTCGGGTTGGGAAAGCAAACTTAGATGCAATCAACTAGTTGAATGGTGTTTCTTCAATTTGAAATTCATAAGCACTTTCAAAGCCCTGATGATGATGGGAAGTCTTCAATCAAAGAAGAGGTAATATGATGAGTATTTATATGGAGATATTCTGAAACAATCTGGAAGCAATGCTAGATATCTCAATGGTGAGAAGAGCTCAAAGGTTTGCTTGGTGGAATGCCTTCTATTGATTGCTATTTAATGACATTTTTTCATGTCTATTTGGTGATAATATAATTATTAGCCTGTTTAGGGTTCGTAGTCATAGATTGGCGGGGATAACCATTGCTTGCTAAGACTTTTCCGGTTGAATCCTTCAAAATATAACTGAATTGAAGATGATACTAAATTTGTAGTAAGATCAGACTGAATCATTTATAAATTAATCTATTTCAGCATTTTAGAAGAAATTGGCAATAGATGATTTACTTGAGGGTTTCTTCTGCCCACTGCAGTTTTGTTCTTGAGTAGAGCCTTTAATGAGAAGCATATGGCTAAACTAGAAAAGGAACCTTAACAATTTGTGAAAGTAGATTTGGTTTGATTTGAAGAATATGGAAAATAAAGTTAATTATTTAAATTTTAATCTAAATAAATGTGTTAATGATTATTATATTTGACGGTGGAGCTATTCATTTCTCTCTCTGTATCAGCATTTACCGCAAATTGAAGCTTGCACGCTTACGCACAATCCTTGAAAGGATCAGTTGTCATCTTCCTCCTGGAAATGTTTCCAGTACTTCCTAACATTGGCAGCACAGGTCCAAAACCCTCGACTGAGTGGAGCCTATCCGAAAATACATTAGAAAAGATAGCTGATGTTAGTTTACGGGAACTTTTTAAACTTTTTAGTGCACTATCAATGCCATTTCAGTTGGATTTTTTTGCGGTTTTTTGGAGTATGAGAAGAGGTGTCATCGGAGTTAATAACTGAAAGAGAAAATAAATAATGTAAGTATAATATCTTAAATTTTAAAATAATAGTTTTTAACTCTAAAATATAAAAACCTTAAAAACTTTAAAGGTTATAATGAAAATATAATTTTTTAAAATTAAGTTTTAAAAAAATATATTAATTTTTAAAATTAAGATAAAAAATAGAGATGAAAAGTTAATAAATAAGGTGTCCTTTGCCTAAATCCAAAGATAAAGCTCAGGCAAAGATGGATCAGGAATTTAAATTCAATCATCAATTAACCAATTTAAATTAATAGTTTAAACTATCAGAGTGTTTTGGTTCTTATATTGAAAAAAAAAAAGTCATTTAATCTCTAAATTAACCTAATAAATTAGCAAGATTGAATGATAGGTGATATTTTAGACTTTTAAAATTTAATTGGTGAAAGTTTGTCAATATATCAAATATGGGATGTTTTTTAAATTATAGATAAAATAACACATAATCATATAATAACATATTATTGTTTATATAATTTTGTATATTATTAGTATCATAATTTTATTGAATAACAATTTCTTATTTTTAATAATATAAGGAACATGAGGTTTGTTTGCTTGAAGATCTCCGTCTAGAGGTATGCATAGTCTGATTTGGTGTGGTTTGACAAATTTTTCAAATCAAATTAAAAATAACGGTTTGAATAATTTTCAAATCAAATCAAACCATTTTAGGTTTTAAACCAAACCAAACCAAACTAAATTAAAAAAATACGGGTTGGTCCGGTTTGAATTATGGTTTGAACCATAGTTATCAATACTCTAAAATAGACGATACGTATCGTATCCTATGAAATAATATAATATAGATAGAAAACAATACATATTATGAGGTGTATCGTATTAATCTAATACAGTAAGTGTATCATAGGATAAAATACATATCTTATAATATAATACATATTACTTATATGAATTGATATATTTTTTTAGAGAAAATAATAATATATTAGAGGTGTATATGAAAAATTTTAAACTATTAAGGATGTTTGTGATATTTTCTAAAATAATTATGCGTCAATTATAATATTTTATTATTGCAATTTTTAATATACCATAGGACACATAATTTAACTAACATAGTTTGAATAATTTAAAATTATTCATTTATATATATAATATAGATATATATATATAAAATTTCATCAAATCAATTAAATTATAATTTTTTAAAACATAATATATATACGTAAAATAAATATAAAAAATATATATATAAAATATATATATATATATATATAAATGATAAAATAAATATGAAAAATAAGTTATACATTTAATTATTTATTGAAAAATTTTGTCAAATATAGTTATATATATGTATTTAAAAAAAATACGATTTACAATTTAATTTGATTTGAAAATCATTTAAACCATAATCCGAACTAAAAAAAACCGTTAAAAAAATTCTAACCCAAATTAAATCATAATTTTTAAACAATTTAATTCGATTTTATAATTTAAACCAAATTATATATATTCCTATCTCAATCCCTATTTTTAATTGTTAATGTTTCCAATTATAACTCTAACCCTGCTCGTTAACAGGAGAGAGGAAGAGAGTTTTTGTAATTTCCAAAACTTCAGGGGTAAATTTAGTTAGTGATTAAACCTCAGGGCCTCATGAAAACGCCACAAAGAAATCAGAACAAAATCCCTTGCATCGCACAGTATCGTATTCTCTGCAAAACCCTGAAGTCCGTCAATAGATATCAATCAATTGAAAATGAGAGCAACGAGATTCACTAGTCTCACAAAAAACACCCGTTTTTCACTGCAGTCCAGTTCTTCCTATTGCTCTGGTGGTGCAGGTCGTGGTCGCGGCCGCGGCCGCAGTGGCATCGTCTCCGGTTCCTCGCCGTTTGACCATTTTTCTCCGAAAAAAATCATAGGTCAACCTACAACAGAGTCAAAACCCGAGTCGACACCGAGTCAAAACTCAGGGCAAAGCCCCCCTGTTCCTCCTCTCTCCACTGAGCTTCCTTCCTTTTCCTCTTTCCTCTCCTCGGTCAAATCAGGTGGTGCTGGACGCGGCCGAGGGCATGTGAATCCCGGGACTGAACCTAGTCAAACCACGAACTCTCCCAAACCGTCGAGATTAAACACTAGGTCAGAGTTTTCCTCTGAGTCGACGCAGCCGACTGAGCCCAACCTCCCATCGAGTGTCCTCTCTGTCTTTTCCGGTGCAGGGCGTGGGAAGCCAGGTGTACAACCGTCTCCACCCCCTCCTAAAGTAGAGGAAGAAAATAGGCATATTCGGGCTCGAACTGACCGCGATTCTGCCCAATCCGAACCTGAACCTGCCCGACCAAAGTTGAATAGGGAGGAGGCTGTTAAACAGGCTTTGAGGGTTTTATCACAGGGTGGTGGAGGTGAGAGAGAAGGGAGAGAGCGGATTAGCACCGCTGAAGCATGGCCGGGGCGAGGACGGGGCAGGGGAAGAGGCAGAGGAAGAGGGAGAGGAGGAGAGAGGGTTTTTACCAGAGAAATGGAGGATAAAGATGAAGGATTTGCTGCAGGTTTGTATTTGGGAGACAATGCTGATGGGGAGAAATTGGCTGAGAAAATCGGTGTTGAGAATATGAATAATTTGGTTGAAGGGTTTGAGGAGATGAGTGGTAGAGTGTTACCTTCTCCTATGGATGACGCATATTTGGATGTTTTCCATACAAATTGCATGGTAAGAGTTTTTTTTGCTTTCTCTATTGTTTTTGTTGGAGATATGTTAGCATTGTTGTGATGGTTGGTATGTGGATTGCAGATTGATTTTGAACCTGAGTACCTCATGGAGTTTGAGTCAAATCCAGACATTGATGAGAAACCGCCTATTCCCCTTAGGGATGCACTTGAGAAGATGAAACCGTTCTTGATGGCCTATGAGGGAATTCAAAGTCATGAAGAGTGGGAGGTACATTTTTGTTTTTGTTTTTGTTTTTGTTTTTGCTTTTTATTTATTTTTGATGTTTTTGATAATTTGTTTGATGCAATTGTGTTTATTTGTAGCTAAGGTTTTTTTAAGTTTTTAATGTTAACTATTGGTCAAACTTTATTGAATGCTTTATTGTACAATTCAATTCTATGATAACTTCCATATAGGAACATGAAACTTGAATTACAATTTATAGGAAGTTGTCCATATATTAGAAATGAGGATCTAGTGTATATATCACAAGTATGTATGTATATATATATATATATGATAATTATGTTTTGCGCATTTCTCAAGTTTATTGTATCTCTCATCTTCTATCTGTTTCTAGGAAGCTGTCAATGAAGTTATGGAGAGAGTGCCGTTACTGAAAGAGCTTGTTGATGAGTACAGTGGACCTGATAGGGTAACTGCTAAGCAACAACAGGAGGAGTTGGAAAGAGTAGCCAAAACTGTTCCCAAAAGTGCACCAGCTTCTGTAAAACGGTTTGCAAACCGTGCAGTCCTTTCTCTTCAGGTTAGTATTTCCCGTTGTGATCTGGCAAATAGTTTTTAAGTTGATTTGGCATGGAAATTGTGTTTTTGGGGAGTTTTCTTGATTATTTAAAGTTGGTTCACTCATCATATTCTTAGCAAGAAAATGTAGTTTTAGTGATTCTTATTCTTGAGCCATCTAGAATGTTTATATGTTATTTCAAAATTGTCTCATGGGACTATTAAACCCAATTGTTGGTCCTGTTTCACATATTGATTTGATCATGTGTACTGGTTTTGCTGGCATATATGGAAGTGAGGACATGTAGGTTATGTGTTATATGCATTTTGAAACAAACCACGTGCATCTTGCGACTTCATATTTCAGCATTATATTGAGACAAAATGCACATGCTGAAATGTGCATATAGTGGGTTTTGGTGTGAGGCTTTGTGTGAGAAAAATAATTCTGAATTTTTCTTTTGATCCTTGAATTGATATTACATGGTATTATATAGTAGATTACAAGAGGAAAAATAGGAAGCTAAATCACTCATAAATCTGGAAAATTGTTTAATCCCTCTATTCAAGGGATTTTAAATTAGGTACTTCCTAATCTAACTTAATTCCTCCATTTAAGGGATTTCCTAATCTTATTTACAACTCATTACTTCCTAATTTATTTACAATTCAACACTCCCCCTCAAGCTGAGGAATAGATGTCTTCCATTCTCAGCTTGAATACAAGATCATGGAATCTCGAACTGTTCAACTCCTTTGTTAGAACATCAGCTAATTGACATTTTGATGGAACATAAGACATACACACTAATCCTTCCTCCAATTTCTCTTTAATGAAATGTCTATCAATTTCAATATGTTTTGTCATATCATGTTGTATAGGATTATGAGCAATATTGATAGCTGACTTGTTGTCACAATAAAGTTTCATAGGACCTTCCCATTTGACTCTTAAATCATCTAGGATAATCTTCTGCCATAGTAGTTCACACAATCGTTGAGCAATAACCCTAAATTCTGATTCTGCAGATGATCTTGCCACCACATTTTGCTTCTTACTCCTCCAAGTTACCAGATTACCGCCAAGGAAAGTACTATACTCTGTAGTTGATCTTCTATCCACTAAAGAACCTGCATAGTCCGCATCAGTGTAAGCTTCTAAAGTAAGAGTATCATTCTTCTTGAACAGGATTCCTTTCCCTGGATTGCCTTTTAAGTAATGCAACACCTTGTAAGCAGCTTGAAGATGAGGTTCTCTTGGATCATGCATGAATTGACTAATCACACTCACCGAGTATGCTATGTCTGGCCGAGTGTGAGCAAGGTATATGAATTTACCGACTAACCTCTGGTACATTCTTTTATCAACAGTTGGTTCTCTTTTAGCTTCTCCCAACTTATGGTTGTGATCCATTGGGGTAGAGACTGGCTTACACCCAATCTTTCATGTTTCTGTTAATAAATCAGTCATGTACTTTTGTTGAGATATGAAGATCCCTTGTGTGGAATATGTCACCTCAATACCGAGGAAGTATTTTAGTTTCCCCAATTCTTTTATCTCAAATTCTCTTATTAGTCTCTGTTTCAATTCATGCTTCTCTTTCTCATTATTCCCAGTTAATATGATGTCATCCACATAGACTAGAAGAGCAGTCACTCCCCCTACAGTTGAATGCTTAATGAAGAGAGTGTGGTCACCTTGGCTTTGTTTGTACCCAGAATCCTTCATAACTTTTGCGAATCTCCCAAACCATGTTCTAGGAGATTGTTTTAATCCATAAAGAGCCTTTCTTAGCTTGCACACCTTGTTACCTGTGTCTCCCTCAAATCCTGGTGGGATGTTCATGTAGATTTCTTCCTCTAAGTCACCATGGAGAAATGCCAATTGAAGTGGGCAGCCAATGATAACAAAATTCTTATAGTATTCATTTTTGCAACTGGAGCAAAGGTCTCCTGATAATCAACACCATAAGTCTGAGTGTACCCTTTGGCCACCAATTGTGCTTTATATCTCTCAAGTGATCCATCAGCCTTGTATTTTAATGTAAAAATCCACTTACAATCAACAATGTTTTTCCCTTTTGGTTTATCAACAATCTTCCATGTTTTATTTTTTTCTAATGCACTCATCTCCTCTCTCATAGCATCCTTTCATTCCCTTTTTGACAATGCCTCAGAAACAGTGCTAGGGATAGATATGGTATTCAAACTTACAATGAACTTTTTGTGTGCTTGTGTCAAGCGTTTAAGAGAGAAATAGTGAGATAGTGGATAGAGTGATCGTTTAGTGCACTCTCTGTTACCTTTTCTAATAGCAATAGGAAAGTCTAGGTCGTTTGTTGGGTCAGTAGATGTTTCAACAGATTGTGTGTGTAAAGGTGGGTCAGATCTTACCATGATTTCATTCCCAGAGTCTGAGTTGGATTCTTGGACCTGTGTCAGTTCTGGAACGACCTTTCTCCTTGAATACACCTGAGAAAACCTTGGAAAATTGTGAGGGACATTGGTTGGGACAAGAGATGACTTGGGTTTAACAACACTGGTTGGAACATGAGGAAGGTCAAGGGTTTTAAAAGGTTCAAATGATTCACAAGTATCGTCATCTATCATTGAAATTTCCCCCTGAAGAGAGGACTTAGAGAAAAAAGGTGTATTTTCTGTGAAGGTGACATCTGCAGAGATGTAAAATTTTCTGGATGAAGGATTGTAGCACTTGTATCCCTTTTTTGTGGATGAGTAACCAAGGAAGACACATTTGATGGCTCAAGGGTCTAGTTTGCCTATATGTTGGTTGTGGACATGAACAAAGGCAGTACACCCAAATACCTTAGGTATGAGGCCATTAGAGGTTTTGAAGTGAGGATAGAAACTATTAAGGATCTCTATAGGACTTTTGTTGTCTAACACACGTCAGGGAAGTCTATTTATCATATATGTGGCAGTAAGAACGGCCTCTCCCCAATAGGACTTAGGAACATTTCCTTGAAAAAGTAAAGTTCGGGTGGTATTAAGTAAATGCCCATTTTTCCTTTTAGCTACCCCATTTTGTTGAGGTGTGTTGACATATGATGAATCATGGATAATTCCCTGTGAACGAAAGTAGGGTGACAAAATCTGGTTGAAGTAGTCTTTAGCATTGTCTGTTCTAAAGCTTTTTATTTTAACCCCAAATTGGTTTTGAACCATTGAGTGGAAATTAGGTATAACAATGCTAACATCAGATTTTTGTTTCAAAAGAAAGAGCCATGTAACCCGAGTGCAATCATCAATTAAGGATACAAACCAACGAGCTCTAGAAACATTAGGTATAGTAGAAGGACCCCATATGTCACTATGAATCAAATGGAAAGGATGAGAACTTCTTTTATTGCTAATCGGAAAAGATACACGAGAGTGTTTTGCCAATTCACAAATGTCACAATGAAACTCAGAAATATCTAATCCTTAGAACAAATAAGGAAACGTGACTTTTAAAACCCTAAAAGATGGATGACCTAGGCGTAGGTGATACAACCAAATGGTATTTTTATTTGAGGAATTGAGAAAAGACAAAGGCAAATTACTCCTACCCATTTGAGATGATTCAAGGTAGTAAAGGCCGTTTTTTTCCTTAGCAAGTCCAATCCTCCTCCTCGTGCCCTGATCTTGAAAAACACAATAAGAAGGGAAAAAAATTACATAACATTTAAGATCATAGGTAAGCTTTTGAACGGAAACAAACCAAGCCAAGCGCCCAAGTTCGTGCCCACGCAGGCACCATCGTTGCTGCATCGCCTGTTCACAGGCAAGAGGGGTTAATGCACCTATATTTGCTGCACGTTGCAAGTGTGAGCATGCATGCCAACGAGCAGGCACCAGCGCACGCGCCCGTACGCAGGCAGGCCTCAGCGCGCACACGCTGGCACCAACGAGCGCACGCAGGCACCAGCGCGTGGCACCCGCACGCACGCTGGCACCACTGCTCGGGCGCCCGCGCGCACGCAGGCACAGGCGTTAGTTAGTGATTAAACCTCAGGGCCTCATGAAAACGCCACAAAGAAATCAGAACAAAATCCCTTGCATCGCACAGTATCGTATTCTCTGCAAAACCCTGAAGTCCGTCAATAGATATCAATCAATTGAAAATGAGAGCAACGAGATTCACTAGTCTCACAAAAAACACCCGTTTTTCACTGCAGTCTAGTTCTTCCTATTGCTCTGGTGGTGCAGGTCGTGGTCGCGGTCGCGGCCGCGGTGGCGTCTTCTCCGGTTCCTCGTCGTTTGACCATTTTTCTCCGAAAAAAATCATAGGTCAACCTACAACAGAGTCAAAACCCGAGTCGACACCGAGTCAAAACTCAAGGCAAAGCCCCCCTGTTCCTCCTCTCTCCACTGAGCTTCCTTCCTTTTCCTCTTTCCTCTCCTCGGTCAAATCAGGTGGTGCTGGACGCGGTCGAGGGCATGTGAATCCCGGGACTGAACCTAGTCAAACCATGGACTCTTCCAAACCGTTGAGATTAAACACTAGGTCAGAGTTTTCCTCTGAGTCGACGCAGCCGACTGAGCCCAACCTCCCATCGAGTGTCCTCTCTGTCTTTTCCGGTGCAGGGCGTGGGAAGCCAGGTGTACAACCGTCTCCACCCCCTCCCAAAGTAGAGGAAGAAAATAGGCATATTCGGGCTCGAACTGGCCGCGATTCTGCCCAATCCGAACCTGAACCTGCCCGACCAAAGTTGAGGGTTTTATCACAGGGTGGTGGAGGTGAGAGAGAAGGGAGAGAGCGGATTAGCACCGCTGAAGCATGGCCGGGGCGAGGACGGGGCAAGGGAAGAGGCAGAGGAAGAGGGAGAGGGAGAAGGAGAAGAGGAGAGAGGGTTTTTACCAGAGAAATGGAGGATAAAGATGAAGGATTTGCTGCAGGTTTGTATTTGGGAGACAATGCTGATGGGGAGAAATTGGCTGAGAAAATCGGTGTTGAGAATATGAATAATTTGGTTGAAGGGTTTGAGGAGATGAGTGGTAGAGTGTTACCTTCTCCTTTGGATGACGCATATTTGGATGCTTTCCATACAAATTGCATGGTAAGAGTTTTTTTTTGCTTTCTCTATTGTTTTTGTTGGAGATATGTTAGCATTGTTGTGATGGTTGGTATGTGGATTGCAGATTGATTTTGAACCTGAGTACCTCATGGAGTTTGAGTCAAATCCAGACATTGATGAGAAACCGCCTATTCCCCTTAGGGATGCACTTGACAAGATGAAACCATTCTTGATGGCCTATGAGGGAATTCAAAGTCATGAAGAGTGGGAGGTACATTTTTGTTTTTGTTTTTGTTTTTGTTTTTGCTTTTTATTTATTTTTGATGTTTTTGATAATTTGTTTGATGCAATTGTGTTTATTTGTAGCTAAGGTTTTTTTAAGTTTTTAATGTTAACTATTGGTCAAACTTTACTGAATGTTTTATTGTACAATTCAATTCTATGATAACTTCCATATAGAAACATGAAACTTGAATTACAATTTATAGGAAGTTGTCCATATATTAGAAATGAGGATCTAGTGTATATATCACAAGTATGTATGTATATATATATATATGATAATTATGTTTTGCGCATTTCTCAAGTTTATTGTATCTCTCATCTTCTATCTGTTTCTAGGAAGCTGTCAATGAAGTTATGGAGAGAGTGCCGTTACTGAAAGAGCTTGTTGATGAGTACAGTGGACCTGATAGGGTAACTGCTAAGCAACAACAGGAGGAGTTGGAAAGAGTAGCCAAAACTGTTCCCAAAAGTGCACCAGCTTCTGTAAAACGGTTTGCAAACCGTGCAGTCCTTTCTCTTCAGGTTAGTATTTCCCGTTGTGATCTAGCAAATAGTTTTTAAGTTGATTTGGCATGGAAATTGTGTTTTTTGGGGAGTTTTCTTGATTATTTAAAGTTGGTTCACTCATCATATTCTTAGCAAGAAAATGTAGTTTTGGTGAATCTTATTCTTGAGCCATCTAGAATGTTTATATGTTATTTCAAAATTGTCTCATGGGACTTATTAAACCCAATTGTTGGTCTTGTTTCACATATTGATTTGATCATGTGTACTGGTTTTGCTGGCATATATGGAAGTGAGGACATGTAGGTTATGTGTTATATGCATTTTGAAACAAACCACGTGCATCTTGCGACTTCATATTTCAGCATTATATTGAGACAAAATGCACATGCTGAAATGTGCATATAGTGGGTTTTGGTGTGAGGCTTTGTGTGAGAAAAATAATTCTGAATTTTTCTTTTGATCCTTGAATTGATATTACATGGTATTATATAGTAGATTACAAGAGAAAAAATAGGAAGCTAAATCACTCCTAAATCTGGAAAATTGTTTAATCCCTCTATTCAAGGGATTTTAAATTAGGTACTTCCTAATCTAACTTAATTCCTCCATTTAAGAGATTTCCTAATCTTATTTACAACTCATTACTTCCTAATTTATTTACAATTTAACACTCCCCCTCAAGCTGAGGAATAGATGTCTTCCATTCTCAGCTTGAATACAAGATCATGGAATCTCGAACTATTCAACCCCTTTGTTAGAACATCAGCTAATTGACATTCTGATGGAACATAAGACATACACACTAATCCTTCCTCCAATTTCTCTTTAATGAAATGTTTATCAATTTCAATATGTTTTGTCCTATCATGTTGTATAGGATTATGAGCAATATTGATAGCTGACTTGTTGTCACAATAAAGTTTCATAGGACCTTCCCATTTGACTCTTAAATCATCTAGGATAATCTTCAGCCATAGTAGTTCACACAATCCTTGAGCAATAACCCTAAATTCTGATTCTGCACATGATCTTGCCACCACATTTTGCTTCTTACTCCTCCAAGTTACCAGATTACCTCCAAGGAAAGTACTATACCCTGTAGTTGATCTTTTATCCACTAGAGAACCTGCATAGTCCGCATCAGTGTAAGCTTCTAAAGTAAGAGTATCATTCTTCTTGAACAGGATTCCTTTCCCTGGATTTCCTTTTAAGTAATGCAACACCCTGTAAGCAGCTTGAAGATGAGGTTCTCTTGGATCATGCATGAATTGACTAATCACACTCACCGAGTATGCTATGTCTGGCCGAGTGTGAGCAAGGTATATGAGTTTACCGACTAACCTCTGGTACCTTCTTTTATCAACAGTTGGTTCTCCTTTAGCTTCTCCCAACTTATGGTTGGGATCCATTGGGGTAGAGACTGGCTTACACCCAATCTTTCCTGTTTCTGTTAATAAATTCTTTTATTGCTAATCGGAAAAGATACACGAGAGTGTTTTGCCAATTCACAAATGTCACAATGAAACTCAGAAATATCTAATCCTTAGAACAAATAAGGAAACGTGACTTTTAAAACCCTAAAAGATGGATGACCTAGGCGTAGGTGATACAACCAAATGGTATTTTTATTTGAGGAATTGAGAAAAGACAAAGGCAAATTACCCCTACCCATTTGAGATGATTCAAGGTAGTAAAGGTCGTTTTTTTCCTTTGCAAGTCCAATCCTCCTCCTCGTGCCCTGATCTTGAAAAACACAATAAGAAGGGAAAAAAATTACATAACATTTAAGATCATAGGTAAGCTTTTGAACGGAAACAAACCAAGCCAAGCGCCCAAGTTCGTGCCCACGCAGGCACCATCGTTGCTGCATCGCCTGTTCACAGGCAAGAGAGGTTAATGCGCCTATATTTGCTGCACGTTGCAAGTGTGAGCATGCATGCCAACGAGCAGGCACCAGCGCGCGCACCCGTACGCAGGCAGGCCTCAGCGCGCGCACAGTGGCACCAGCGCGTGGCACCCGCACGCACGCTGGCACCACTGCTCGGGCGCCCGCGCGCACGCAGGCACAGGCGTTAGTTAGTGATTAAACCTCAGGGCCTCATGAAAACGCCACAAAGAAATCAGAACAAAATCCCTTGCATCGCACAGTATCGTATTCTCTGCAAAACCCTGATGTCCGTCAATAGATATCAATCAATTGAAAATGAGAGCAACGAGATTCACTAGTCTCACAAAAAACACCCGTTTTTCACTGCAGTCTAGTTCTTCCTATTGCTCTAGTGGTGCAGGTCGTGGTCGCGGCCGCGGCCGCAGTGGAGTCGTCTCCGGTTCCTCGTCGTTTGACCATTGTTCTCCGAAAAAAATCATAGGTCAACCTACAACAGAGTCAAAACCCGAGTCGACACCGAGTCAAAACTCAAGGCAAAGCCCCCCTGTTCCTCCTCTCTCCACTGAGCTTCCTTCCTTTTCCTCTTTCCTCTCCTCGGTCAAATCAGGTGGTGCCGGACGCGGCCGAGGGCATGTGAATCCCGGGACTGAACCTAGTCAAACCACGGACTCTCCGAAACCGTCGAGATTAAACACTAGGTCAGAGTTCTCCTCTGAGTCGACGCAGCCGACTGAGCCCAACCTCCCATCGAGTGTCCTCTCTGTCTTTTCCGGTGCAGGGCGTGGGAAGCCAGGTGTACAACCGTCTCCACCCCCTCCCGAAGTAGAGGAAGAAAATAGGCATATTCGGGCTCGAACTGGCCGCGATTCTGCCCAATCCAAACCTGAGCCTGCCTGACCAAAGTTGAATAGGGAGGAGGCTGTTAAACAGGCTTTGAGGGTTTTATCACAGGGTGGTGGAGGTGAGAGAGAAGGGAGAGAGCGGATTAGCACTGCTGAAGCATGGCCGGGGCGAGGACGGGGCAGGGGAAGAGGCAAAGGAAGAGGGAGAAGGAGAGGGAGAGGAGGAGAGAGGGTTTTTACCAGAGAAATGGAGGATAAAGATGAAGGATTTGCTGCAGGTTTGTATTTGGGAGACAATGCTGATGGGGAGAAATTGGCTGAGAAAATCGGTGTTGAGAATATGAATAATTTGGTTGAAGGGTTTGAGGAGATGAGTGGTAGAGTGTTACCTTCTCCTATGGATGACGCATATTTGGATGCTTTCCATACAAATTGCATGGTAAGAGTTTTTTTTGCTTTCTCTATTGTTTTTGTTGGAGATATGTTAGCACTGTTGTGATGGTTGGTATGTGGATTGCAGATTGATTTTGAACCTGAGTACCTCATGGAGTTTGAGTCAAATCCAGACATTGATGAGAAACTGCCTATTCCCCTTAGGGATGCACTTGAGAAGATGAAACCGTTCTTGATGGCCTATGAGAGAATTCAAAGTCATGAAGAGTGGGAGGTACATTTTTGTTTTTGTTTTTGCTTTTTATTTATTTTTGATGTTTTTGATAATTTGTTTGATGCAATTGTGTTTATTTGTAGCTAAGGTTTTTTTAAGTTTTTAATGTTAACTATTGGTCAAACTTTACTGAATGTTTTATTGTACAATTCAATTCTATGATAACTTCCATATAGAAACATGAAACTTGAATTACAATTTATAGGAAGTTGTCCATATATTAGAAATGAGGATCTAGTGTATATATCACAAGTATGTATGTATATATATATATATGATAATTATGTTTTGCGCATTTCTCAAGTTTATTGTATCTCTCATCTTCTATCTGTTTCTAGGAAGCTGTCAATGAAGTTATGGAGAGAGTGCCGTTACTGAAAGAGCTTGTTGATGAGTACAGTGGACCTGATAGGGTAACTGCTAAGCAACAACAGGAGGAGTTGGAAAGAGTAGCCAAAACTGTTCCCAAAAGTGCACCAACTTCTGTAAAACGGTTTGCAAACCGTGCAGTCCTTTCTCTTCAGGTTAGTATTTCCCGTTGTGATCTGGCAAATAGTTTTTAAGTTGATTTGGCATGGAAATTGTGTTTTTTGGGGAGTTTTCTTGATTATTTAAAGTTGGTTCACTCATCATATTCTTAGCAAGAAAATGTAGTTTTGGTGAATCTTATTCTTGAGCCATCTAGAATGTTTATATGTTATTTCAAAATTGTCTCATGGGACTTATTAAACCCAATTGTTGGTCTTGTTTCACATATTGATTTGATCATGTGTACTGGTTTTGCTGGCATATATGGAAGTGAGGACATGTAGGTTATGTGTTATATGCATTTTGAAACAAACCACGTGCATCTTGCGACTTCATATTTCAGCATTATATTGAGACAAAATGCACATGCTGAAATGTGCATATAGTGGGTTTTGGTGTGAGGCTTTGTGTGAGAAAAATAATTCTGAATTTTTTTTTTGATCCTTGAATTGATATTACATGGTATTATATAGTAGATTACAAGAGGAAAAATAGGAAGCTAAATCACTCCTAAATCTGGGAAATTGTTTAATCCCTCTATTCAAGGGATTTTAAATTAGGTACTTCCTAATCTAACTTAATTCCTCCATTTAAGGGATTTCCTAATCTTATTTACAACTCATTACTTCCTAATTTATTTACAATTCAACACTCCCCCTCAAGCTGAGGAATAGATGTCTTTCATTCTCAGCTTGAATACAAGATCATGGAATCTCGAACTGTTCAACCCCTTTGTTAGAACATCAGCTAATTGACATTCTGATGGAAGATAAGACATACACACTAATCCTTCCTCCAATTTCTCTTTAATGAAATGTCTATCAATTTCAATATGTTTTGTCCTATCATGTTGTATAGGATTATGAGCAATATTGATAGCTGACTTGTTGTCACAATAAAGTTTCATAGGACCTTCCCATTTGACTCTTAAATCATCTAGGATAATCTTCAGCCATAGTAGTTCACACAATCCTTGAGCAATAACCCTAAATTCTGATTCTGCAGATGATCTTGCCACCACATTTTGCTTCTTACTCCTCCAAGTTACCAGATTACCTCCAAGGAAAGTACTATACCCTGTAGTTGATCTTTTATCCACTAGAGAACCTGCATAGTCCGCATCAGTGTAAGCTTCTAAAGTAAGAGTATCATTCTTCTTGAACAGGATTCCTTTCCCTGTATTTCCTTTTAAATAATGCAACACCTTGTAAGCAGCTTGAAGATGAGGTTCTCTTGGATCATGCATGAATTGACTAATCACACTCACCGAGTATGCTATGTCTGGCCGAGTGTGAGCAAGGTATACGAATTTACCGACTAACCTCTGGTACCTTCTTTTATCAACAGTTGGTTCTCTTTTAGCTTCTCCTAACTTATGGTTGGGATCCATTGGGGTAGAGACTGGTTTACACCCAATCTTTCCTGTTTCTGTTAATAAATCAGTCATGTACTTTTGTTGAGATATGAAGATCCCTTGTGTGGAATATGTCACCTCAATACCGAGGAAGTATTTTAGTTTCCCCAATTCTTTTATCTCAAATTCTCTTACTAGTCTCTGTTTCAATTCATGCTTCTCTTTCTCATTATTCCCAGTTACTATGATGTCATCCACATAGACTAGAAGAGCAGTCACTCCCCCCACAGTTGAATGCTTAATAAAGAGAGTGTGGTCACCTTGGCTTTGTTTGTACCCAGAATCCTTCATAACTTTTGCGAATCTCCCAAACCATGCTCTAGGAGATTGTTTTAATCCATAAAGAGCCTTTCTTAGCTTGCACACCTTGTTACCTGTGTCTCCCTCAAATCCTGGTGGGATGTTCATGTAGATTTCTTCCTCTAAGTCACCATGGAGAAATGCCAATTGAAGTGGGCAGCCAATGATAACAAAATTCTTATAGTATTCATTTTTGCAACTGGAGCAAAGGTCTCCTGATAATCAACACCATAAGTCTGAGTGTACCCTTTGGCCACCAATTGTGCTTTATATCTCTCAAGTGATCCATCAGCCTTGTATTTTAATGCAAAAATCCACTTACAATCAACAATGTTTTTCCCTTTTGGTTTATCAACAATCTTCCATGTTTTATTTTTTTCTAATGCACTCATCTCCTCTCTCATAGCATCCCTTCATTCCCTTTTTGACAATGCCTCAGAAACAGTGCTAGGGATAGATATGGTATTCAAACTTACAATGAACTTTTTGTGTGCTTGTGTCAGGCGTTTAAGAGAGACATAGTGAGATAGTGGATAGAGTGGTCGTTTAGTGCACTCTCTGTTACCTTTTCTAATAGCAATAGGAAAGTCTAGGTCGTTTGTTGGGTCAGTAGATGTTTCAACAGATTGTGTGTGTAAAGGTGGGTCAGATCTTACCATGATTTCATTCCCAGAGTCTGAGTTGGATTCTTGGACCTGTGTCAGTTCTGGAACGACCTTTCTCTTTGAATACACCTGAGAAAACCTTGGAAAATTGTGAGGGACATTGGTTGGGACAAGAGATGACTTGGGTTTAACAACACTGGTTGGAACATGAGGAAGGTCAAGGGTTTTAAAAGGTTCAAATGATTCACAAGTATCGTCATCTATCATTGAAATTTCCCCCTGAAGAGAGGACTTAGAGAAAAAAGGTGTATTTTCTGTGAAGGTGACATCTGCAGAGATGTAAAATTTTCTGGATGAAGGATTGTAGCACTTGTATCCCTTTTTTGTGGATGAGTAACCAAGGAAGACACATTTGATGGCTCAAGGGTCTAGTTTGCCTGTATGTTGGTTGTGGACATGAACAAAGGTAGTACACCCAAATACCTTAGGTATGAGGCCATTAGAGGTTTTGAAGTGAGGATAGAAACTATTAAGGATCTTTATAGGACTTTTGTTGTCTAACACACGTGAGGGAAGTCTATTTATCCTATATGTGGTAGTAAGAACGGCCTCTCCCCAATAGGACTTAGGAACATTTCCTTGAAAAAGTAAAGTTCGAGTGGTATTAAGTAAATGCCCATTTTTCCTTTTAGCTACCCCATTTTGTTGAGGTGTGTTGACATATGATGAATCATGGATAATTCCCTGTAAACGAAAGTAGGGTGACAAAATCTGGTTGAAGTAGTCTTTAGCATTGTCTGTTCTAAAGCTTTTTATTTTAACCCCAAATTGGTTTTGAACCATTGAGTGGAAATTAGGTATAACAATGCTAACATCAGATTTTTGTTTCAAAAGAAAGAGCCATGTAACCCGAGTGCAATCATCAATTAAGGATACAAACCAACGAGCTCTAGAAACATTAGGTATAGTAGAAGGACCCCATATGTCACTATGAATCAAATGGAAAGGATGAGAACTTCTTTTATTGCTAATCGGAAAAGATACACGAGAGTGTTTTGCCAATTCACAAATGTCACAATGAAACTCAGAAATATCTAATCCTTAGAACAAATAAGGAAACGTGACTTTTAAAACCCTAAAAGATGGATGACCTAGGCGTAGGTGATACAACCAAATGGTATTTTTATTTGAGGAATTGAGAAAAGACAAAGGCAAATTACTCCTACCCATTTGAGATGATTCAAGGTAGTAAAGGTCGTTTTTTTCCTTAGCAAGTCCAATCCTCCTCCTCGTGCCCTGATCTTGAAAAACACAATAAGAAGGGAAAAAAATTACATAACATTTAAGATCATAGGTAAGCTTTTGAACGGAAACAAGGTTGGTCGAAAGTTTTGGTACATGGAGGACATTTTTAAGGATAAGGGTAGGTGTGATATGTACATCTCCGAATCCTACAACAGTAGTTAATGAACCATTGGCCATTACAATTTTTCTATTACTTGGGCATGGGGTATCGGTGTGGTAGAGGTGAGATGTGGGGGTCATATGGTCTGTAGCACCAGAGTCTATTATCCAAGAATTGATATAAAATTTATCTGAGGCATTCATGCAGAGGAAATGAAGGTTTACCTGAAAGAGCGAAAGAACAAGCTCCAAAAGGCTTCTCAAGAGACCCCAACAAACTTCTTAACTTCTCAATTTCTTCACTGTTGAACCCTCCTGTTGTAGAATTTTCTTCGGTTTTTTTCTGCTCTACCATGTGTGCTTGAGGCCTCTGCTGCCCCCTACGGTTTCCCCACTCTCGGCTTGATGGCTTACCATTCAACTTCCAACATTTCTCTTTTGTGTGTCTTGGTTTCTTGCAATGGGTGCACCAGAGATTATCTTTGTTCTCCTTCCACTGGTTTTCTCTCCCTCGGTATTTAGGCAAATCACTCTTTCCTTTCTCTTGATGATCTGTTTTTGCTACTAAGGCTGACCCTTCCACAGTTTGTGGTTCAAGCATAACGCTTCTTCAACTTTCTTCTGCTCGAATCAATGAAATTGTATCTTCTAGAGATGGTGTGTCCTCCTTGCCAAGGATTTGTAACCTAACTTGATCAAATTCAGGATTCAATCCAGCCAAAAAATCATAGACACGGTCTTTTTCAATGAAGCTCTTCAAGATAGCAGCATCCTCAGGGCATTTCATCTCGAAAACTCGGTAATGATCGAGTTCTTGCCATAGATTTTGTAGTAGGTTTGCATACTCTGTAACAGACTTGTCTCCTTGCTTGGTAGCTGTAGTTTTGACCTTGACATCGTACACCTGAGCAGTATCACGGGCCTTCGAATATGTGCAGCGAATGAAGTCCCAAATCTCCTTTGCTGTAGCAAAAAACATACATGTGTCTCTAATCATGGGATCCATGGAATCCCATAGCCAGGACATAATCATGGAATCCTCCTCATCCCATGCTTTAAACATTGGGTCATCCTTTATTGGTCCTGTTCCAGGAAGATGGTTAAGTCTTCCTTTGCCCTTTAGGTATGTGCGGACAAATTGAGACCATTTGAGGTAGTTCTTCCCATTGAGCCTATAAGAGGCCCGAATATTCTGTAAATCTCCAATTTTCTGAACATAATTATATTCTTCGGATGGGTTAGACTTGCTAGAGATAGTGATTTCAGAGGGTGACATGGTGGAAAAAAACACAGCAATTAAGGCTGCCCAAACAGGAATTAGAGAAGAAAAAAAATCAGGAATGACAGCAGTGAAGGCTGCTTGAACAAAAAAGAGAAAATCTCAAAAAACCTTAAGCTCTGATACCATGTGAGAAAAATAATTCTGAATTTTTCTTCTGATCCTTGAATTGATATTACATGGTATTATATAATAGATTACAAGAGGAAAAATAGGAAACTAAATCACTCATAAATCTGGAAAATTGTTTAATCCCTCTATTCAAGGGATTTTAAATTGGGTACTTCCTAATCTAACTTAATCCCTCCATTTAAGGGATTTCCTAATCTTATTTACAACTCATTACTTCCTAATTTATTTACAATTCAACACTTTGTTATTCATTTAACGTCAGGAAATAAAAATGATGGATCAATTGTGAATGGGTTTACTTAAGGATGAACAAACCTTGTCATGTAAGTTTTAACGTCTTCGTAAACAATCTTATCATCTCAATCAAATCTCTAATTTCGGCTACTCCCTTTTCCAGTTTTCCACCTTCAATTCCATCTTGGTATTTACCATTGCTCAGACCAACTGCTCTAATACCACTTTGATATATTCCCACCTGCAATATCTAAACAAACAATCCACAAAGATGATTCTGAATGTATTGGTATTTATTTACTCAGTAGAATTACACCCTATACTATTCCACCTACAACCAGAGTAGTATAAAAGAGCAAGACAAGATTTAACAATTGGACAATTTTGGCACTTTGAGGAGTTGGAGACCTCCTTTTTCAGTTAATGGCTGCCCAAAAACCCAAAAACAATATTCCCCCTCAGTACAACCTTCCCAACTCCTATTATACTGCCAAATTCCTCCACTTTCTCGCTTTCCCTCTTTCTGCCATGCTGCACTTCTATAACTGTTTTGCACTTAACCAGTTTGCTCCCCTTGCATGCCCTTTTCTTTCTTCTAGTATAGACCTTGAGAGGCCTATCATAATCTTTTATTTTCTCATTGGCTACTAAAAACAATAGCCAAAGTTCCTTTGTTCCACATAAAGTTTCTTTGGGCAGCGGAAACTCTGTTCCCTGTCTATTGCTCCGGAAGAATTGTTTCATTTAAATGATTGACCCAAATAGATTCCATTTCCTATCTCCATCTTAAGTTACATACAGACTTTAATTGTGTAGATACTATATCGGCAATGAAGCTATATGGTGGTGACAAGATGGGCTTATGCCAGAGACAATGAAGAAGGCCTTCAATTTAAAATTTTTTAAACATAAAGTCCATTGGTTAGGTTGTTCCTTATGATGCAGCCAATGCCTGGTGAATTAAGTAATATTTTCTTTCTAGCTTGTGAAAACAAGTTAAATTCTGTCCAAAGTCATTAAAGTGATTGGATATACCAAACACCATCAAGATTAAAGGTGTTAACCTTTTCTTCTGTATTAATTTGAACTGTGTTCATAGATGAAACTTGATTAATGGTATTAATTAAATTGAAATCTTGTACTGTTCATACATAATATGATCCCCTGGAGATGGTTTTCCCAGTTAACATGTTTGGTGCTGTGATGTTGACATTTGAGTGGATGCGAACATATTTGATTTGCAACATTTAGTTTCTTTTTTAATGTTTGTAAATTTGAATCAATTTAAGTAAAAAAAAAGCAAACGAAAGGGCTACAAATGTAAAGAGTACAACTGATCATGCAATTTCGAGTAACTGTCTTGGTGTTAGTTTACACCCTTGCTATTTGAGATGCTACATGCAAAAGTTGTTTAAACTTGATCAATTTATCAATGCAGAGTAACCCTGGTTGGGGATTTGACAAAAAGTGCCAATTCATGGATAAGCTTGTGTGGGAAGTTTCTCAACATTGCAAGTAAGACTGAAATGCGTATTTGATACTGCCAGCAAAGATTCCTGGGTTGAATTGTGAGGCCATCTGGATGGCAAACGTTGAGGTTATTCACGATTTCTTTGGAAAAAAAGGAGCAGAAATTTTTTTTTTTTGGTTCCAAATTATGTGCTTAATAAGCTCTTCCAAAATTTTTTGCTAAGTGTTATCTTGTTTTATTTATAATGTATATTAGAAATTATAATCGTAATTTTCTTGGGTAAGATTTGAGTATGATGTTAAACTGATTTAAAGATTATATGCAGTAGGAGCAGTAGATTTGATCACATCGCACCCTTTTGGCTTCTGTGTTTTTGGCTAAAAACTTTGCTTTTCTATGGTTGTTTAATGTCAAGCTATACTGTTTTTCCTTCACCCATTTCCTTTCTATTATGGTAAGTTGTTTGGTGTTGTTAAATTTTAAGAGAATCATGGGTGCCATTATAGAGGAAAAAGATTAATTACATGTACAAAACTTTTCTTACGAATTCATTCATACAAACAAGCAAACAACCTTTTTTTCACATGTTTTGATATTTTATATTAGAGATGATATAAGCAAATTAGAGTTGATAATATGTCAAATTTGTATTGTTGTCTCATCTGTCTGTAAAGAATAGTTTGTACTTTGTATATATGACATTGCAAGAGGGACAATTCCTATTTAGAGTTGTGGAAAACGTTGGTTAGTTAGAGTTTGTTGCTCTGGGTATTGTTTAGGCTCCCATTCGTGTGACTTAATATTTTTTTTCTTATCTCTCGCACTTGTCGTAATTCAACAATATTATATTTTTATGCGATTGAGTGTTGTTTTATCTAATTTAAAATTATCCGATCATATGGTGATATATCTTTTTTTTTTTCGTGTAAGTTTGTTTTCATTGTTTATATACATAATTTTATTACTTCTTATAATGTATTAACACTCTTATGTATAATTTGTAACCATTTGTTGTGCCAAAATTGAAGTGTGAGATATGAAGCCTTATGGAGTGTAAAATTGTTTTAATGAGATTTAGGTATAAGAGTATAAAGAGTTTGATTATATAAAGATAAAGTAAGTGGTTTTTACGTGGTTTGGTATGAAAACTTTACAAAAGTTTATGTTTACGATATTACCATCGACCCGAGTGAAATATATTCTAATATGGTAACAAGTATCAACTTTTTTTTTTTAATTTGATCTTAGCTTCACTCTTTAAGTTCATACTCACTCTTTATATTTATAGTGAGAGAACTATATTTGAATAAATGTAATAATTATGAATAATAATATGATAATGACCTTTGAAATGGTGTGATGAGTAAATTTATTTTATCAGTTGTTATTAAATTTTAGGAATTTAATCTTAGTATGATAGGAAATTGCTCTTTAATGTTGAGTTATGGCCAAGGTTGTGGTATGCAAAGCCTCAATTACCTTGTTGTGATGTTTCTAGAATTTGGTTAGTCTTTTTTCAGTTTTGACCCTTAAATATATCGTTAAAGTCACTCTTCACTATTCGCTCTTAATGCTTAAAGTCATTATCGCTGATCATTGTCTGTTGGAGTGGTCTAAAAAGATTGAATTGGGGTAAGATTTTTTACTACATAATAATTGTCCTTCAAATGACGATACTAAAATTTTTATGGTGTATGAAGTATGAACTAACTTCATGTGGATAGAATTTTAACTAGTTGGATGTTAAAACCCCCTAAGTTATAATACAGTAATAAAAGTTAAGATTATATTCGAGCTAAACTAGTTAAAGTTTGATTGTTAGTTTAACTCGATTAAACTTGAAATAAGTTACTCTTTAATGAGTTTGAGCTCTTGCTTGAGTTTAAGTAACACTGTACTATTATATTTTAAGTCAAATAGGGTTTGATTCACTAAGTTTGTGAGTATGGATAGGTTCGATTTGAAAACACTAAAATGATATTATTTTTGTTAATATATATTAAAATAATCTTATTTTGGTTGATTTAGGTAACAACAAAAAAATATATATATTACTAGAGAGGTATAGAAATTAACTCAAAGTGCCTTTCTTCTAAGAAAATGGCACATGATGTCTCACGTCATCATGTCTCTCTTTTTCACTTTTCTTTTATTTGATTCTAAATAAAAGCTTCTTTTATTTATACCATTAGCCTTCTTTTTCTTAAAAAATGTGAGATTTTTTCTGAAAAATGATTTCACAATTATATTATTTTAATTTAATTCATTCACGCTCTAATATTTCACAATTAAATTAAATTAAATGTGATTTTAGTTTCCTTTTCCAAAACCCAATTCATTTTCCCTTTTTAAATTTCTAAACCCAATAACCCAACCCAAAGCTAAAAAACTTAATTAATTAAACTCAATTATCATTAGCACAATTCTATTATAAATCCAATTTTCAAAAAAATTAAAAATCTTACATTAAAAAATGATACCTCAACTACTCTTTGCCTCTTTAGAGGGAAAAAGACTATTTCCCGTCTAAGTTTTAGTCAAAATTCAAAATCATTTTTATTTGGATAGAAAATAGTCTTTTTCCCCTTTTTTCAAAAGTTGGATTCCTACTTAAATACCTCATCAATCGTAGCTATCCAAGCCTCTGACATGCCTACCATTTTAAATTTAAATTGATTTAAAAATTGTTAACTCACTTGAAAATATTTTTCAGTTCGATTGATTTGAAAGGAGTTATACTAGAATTTAATTTAAATTTAAGCTTAAATAAATTCTGAATTTGATTAGATACTATAATTAAATAAAAATAACTAAAATAATATTATTTTTATTTTTACAAATTTAAACGATATTATTTTGATGCGTATAAATTAAATAATAAAAATAATGTACTAACTTTTGGTACATAATTTGTATCCATGATTGGTATATTATTATGTGATTGAGTGATTTTAAAGTAAAAATAAAATAACACTCAATTATATGATGATACATTATTGATATATATAGATTTATATCAAAAGTGGGTACATATGAAACTTTTCTAAGGTAAAACGACATTATTTTAGTGTATTCGTATAATTTTATTTTAAACATGTGAGCTTAACAAATCTAACACTTTTAAAACTTAAGATTGAGCTTGAAAACGTATAACTCTTTGATTCAAGTAAGAATTTGAGTTTACTTAAATTAATCTCATTTTAGATTCATTTGAATTGAGTTTATTTTCAAATTTGAATAAATTTAGCTTGAATCTAACCTATCTTTTTCAATATTATTCAACTATAAAAATAAATTTATCTCCAATGTTTCCTTTTATCAGTGGACAAAAATTTAAAATTAAAAAAGTATTCATCATATCAAACTCAATATGATGTCGTCTCCCATGTTTGAGTTAAACTTAAATTTGGTTTGAAGGGAGTTCAAATGTTGAACTTGATTTTTTTTAAGTAAAATTAAATTTGAGTTTGTAAATTTATAAAAAAATTAAAATTAATATTAGAATAATATTGTATAAATAAATTTATATATAAATAATAATATATTATTAAATAATTAAATGTTATTTTAAATTTAATTTAAAATTATTTCACTATATAATAATATATTATTAATTAAGTATAAATTTGTAAAACTAGTTTTATTGTTACCGTTATCATGAGTCAGCATACTTGCCTATTAATTACCAGTGCTTTGCCAAACGAAACCCGTTGTTTGTTCCTTCAAACAATTCTTCAGTAGCCACTCCCCGCCTCTCAACTGAACGAGCAACCAAGAAGTACCAACAATATGGAAGAGCTCAAAACAGTGAACACCCACAACCAAAACAACGACGTAGAGTCCGAAAACGAAGACGACAAACCAATGCTGAGCTCGCAAGCTCTAGCAGCTCTACAAGAATTCTTCGACCAGCAAAACCAAAACCAAACCCTAGATGCCGAAACAGCTGAGTCGGAATCACACACCGTCGCCTTGGTTTCGGAAAACTGGCGGCTGAGTCAGTTCTGGTACGACGCCTTAACGGCCGAAACGATCGCCAACGAAGTTGTCTCTCTGTGCTCAGACTCCTTTTCGCGCGTCGCTTGCGTTGCCTGTCCCACGCTCTACGCCTACATAAAGGTAATTCTTATAATTTTTTTTTTTGTTTATTTGCTTGTTTTTAGAGCTGAAATGAATTTGCTTGGATAGAAAATTGGACCGAATGTGGCGGCGCAAATTCTAGAATACGACGAGCGGTTTGGGCAATACGGCAGTGATTTTACGTTTTATGATTATAATCAACCGGAGGATTTGCCGTTGGAGCTGAAGCATGCCTTCAATATTGTGATTGCGGATCCTCCTTACCTGGTATTACTCGGACATTGTGTTTGTGAATGAAGACATTTTAAGAAAACACTCGCTTTGTTGAAATGTTTTTGGATGCTTACACACACTGAAAATGGTCTTTGAAAATATATTTGGATATTAGTGCAATAATATAATAATTGATTGTCAATTGACAGACAGAGGGATAAAGGGGTATTTTATGTAGAAATTGTATTCTTACTTATTGTGACTGATGATCCTTAATATAGAATAAAGAGATCAGGAAGATAAAAATATAAATTTACGTTTTTTGTAGAAATGTGCTTTTTATAGTCCATTTGATTTAAAGTTACTTTTTTCTAAGATTGTATCTGCAAACTATTTATGGGTACTACTCCCCTTTCTCAGAATCAAAGAATGGTAATGAAATTATATATCAAATGGTATTTCAAGTAATCATATATGAGAATGGCATTAAGTAATCAATTCATGCAATTAGATATTCTCATTCCTCTTTATTCCCCTGTATTTCACTTATTTACTGTGTCATATAAATATTTTGAAAACCCTGTGATATAAAATTGTTGTTTTAGACCTTTTTAATTGACTGTACTCTCTTAATGAGTTAGTGTCATCAAATCCTAAGTTTAGACAAACAGTAGCCCTATTTGCATTTTGATGACATCCTATAGGGGCAGAATTGAAACTTCAGATTCTGGTTATGGATCTATCGGATTCTGGCATAAGAGTAGAAACTCATTGAAACAATACAGGAACAATGGGTTTATTATGTGTCAGTACTAAACAGTGTTTCAACTTTCAACAATGCATAGTTAGTTTGTCTTATGAATCTGCATGGTTGGTTTGTCTTATGAATCTGCACGTATAACATTACTATTCAAATTAAAATCCCATAATATTATCTCTTATTGAAGCTCAGCTATCATTAGAATATGTCTAGCTCTCAAAATCATTCTAGTTAAGATATGTATATTAAGTATTTGGAAATACTTTACAACAGTTTATCACATAATTATTCTTTTCTAAGTCTTGACTGCCATTAATACTATTAAATTTCATTTATTCATTTACTATGGCAGAGCAAGGAGTGTTTAGAGAAGGTCACTCAAACAGTTTCTTTTCTTGTTAGACCAGGGGACTCTTTCTTGCTTCTACTCACAGGTAGGCAGTGACATTGACTTGCTATTTTGTTGAGCTTTTCTTTGTGGTCTTTAATGTTAAATGGTAGTGATTATGATGTGTTGCCTGCAGGTGAAGTGCAGAAGGATAGAGCTGCTGAGCTCTTAGGTTTGCGTCCATGTGGTTTTAGACCTCAACATTCCAGCAAACTCGGAAATGAGTTTCGCCTTTTCACAAACTATGATCCAGGAACAAGATTGGGAGGGTGGGAGCTAGAGGAATAGGTTCATTTTTCTCTGTCCGCAGACCATAAGGTAGCCAATACTATCAACATTCCAGTCTAAATGTCATAGAACACATAATCTTCCAACATAGTGACATTTCTTTCCATGAAATTGAGATAGCCATGTTTATGCATATTTATCTCAAAATCAATGTCTTAACTTCTGCTCTGCTCTCCTTTCATTCTTCGTGTTAGTATACTCGAATCAGAATCCGGGATTGAATAATATTTCAGTTTGGTTTAGATTTGTAGGATTGTAAACTCTGGACCACAAATTGAATGATGAGGTTGTTTCAACTTCTGCAATGGTAATGATGATGGAAATAACTTTTTCACGTGTTAGTTTCAATCAGTGGAAAACTCTGGTACATTAATCTGTTGCCCATACTTGTCTTTGTAAAAGGGGTGGATTCAAGCCGATTCTATTATTACTTGGAAACTCACTATAAAACCCCTAGCTAATGCACACCACTTACCCCCTGTCTCAACTTTCTTCTAAGTTTAGTGAAAGTACTAAACTTAGATTCAAAGCCAAATATCAATAATCTACAACTAAACCCATTCAAATCCATTTAATGTGACTCAAAATACACTCCGAACTCCATAAAAACCAAAAAATTCACAACTTTATCACTTAGACAACCACAAAATTGTAACTTTTATCCCAAAATTCAAAACATTAACTTTCAAACGTAAATCCAAAATAATTAACATTAAGCCATATTAAATCATAAATATATAAAATAATTGTAATAGGATGTGAAAGCTAACCATTTCCCCATTTTTACATTGAAATGTGATTTGAAAGTTTCAAAACAAGTTCAACAACTACAACAAAGATTAACAACAATGGAGTGCAATGGAGAAATACATTTGAGAAGACGAACGAAATAGACAGAAAACTCACCTTATAAGGCTTGGAAGGTGAATGTGATAGTTTAGTAGTTGGATTTTTGGCCGGATAGTTGATAAAAACTAAGCTAAAATTTTGAAAATGACGATCCATGGACAAAAATTCAATTTATATATAAGGGTGTTTTTGTCAATTTATAATCTGTTGGCTATATTGTTTAGTTCTTGGCTAATTTCTATGCTCCATAAAATTATGGTTATTGTCATTAATAACCCCCGAAAATATGCTCGCACCCAAACAACTGTACCCGAAACCCGGATCTGTATTAGATAAAGTGGACGATTCCCTATACCCGATCCGGACAGAAAATATTTCGATTTCGAAATGTGGAGATTTGAGAAGCCCCGGCCCAGTATAAAATATAAATCGATTCAGATGTTCGTCAAATATTTTCCAAACAGAAGTCGCTGAGAAATTTGCTTTTGCCGTCCAGAATAATGCCACCAAATATTGTTTCCGAGGTGAGTTAACTCAGATCTAATCTAATTAGGTTTCTTTCAAAATTATTCTTAATGAATCATGAATTGTTCTTGTTGCAAGTTAAAATTAAATTTAGCTTTCTATTGTGTTCTGTTGCTGAGAAAAAGTAAAGAAGCGAGAGTTGTGAATCTGAGCTGTTGTTTCTGGAAGGTTTGTAGTTATAAGTATGTTGAATTTAGTGTTAGACATCCTTTAGTAGTTCTATTTTCTTCTTTACATTTCCAAGTAGAGACTTGAGCTCCTAAGGCTTTTACAAATAAGCAAATGTGTTATGTTTTGAAGGAATTATGGTTAAGTAAGTTTTGAATCGTGAGTGATCCGGCATTGATCTGTGGATTATTTATTAATCAATGCGACATCACTTTGGATGGAGACCTGGAGTGTATAGTGTTACTCGATTTGAAATGATTGAGAGGATTATGGATTTGTTTAGTGTTTCTAATGATGTGGAGCTTCTAGGAGTAGAGGAATTGATTGCTTCTTTGTGTTTTTGTGATGTATGGGTCACTTAGGTTGTGGCCCAGTGAGTCGGTTACATTTTTTTGGAAAAAATAATGAATTAATCAAAAGCATGGATGGAGACCTGGAGTGTATATAAAATGCTTGAGAGTATTATGGATTCGTGTAGTATTTCTAGAAATATGGAGCTTTTAGGACTAGAGAAATTGTTTGCTTCTTTGCGAGTCGGTGACATTTTGGAATTAGTCATTCATTATTGGTGTGAAATATTCATGTTTTGTATGCTTATTAAAAAATTGCAGATTTGAGGTTAACATAGTCCTGGTATCATCATAGGTGTTACTAAATGTTGTTGCCCCTTGGAGTGGTACTAGAATCATCCTCTTGGTTATGACTTATATTCTTTTGATCTGTTGGTGCCCTCTTCTTATTTGTCTTGTTTGACTAAGATCTCATTAATGCCCCAAGGACGATTAAGTTCCATTTTCCCAATTGGTTTGAATAGGTTGTAGACTTGTAGATCTGCCATGCAGTTAGTTGAAAACAATATCAGTTGGGTTCTTTGTTTCAGATTTATGTAATTTATAATCAGTTTCAATTGTAATTTGGTATCTTTTTTTTACAGGCAGGATTGTCTACAAGAGTTAGCCAATGGTGGGATGGCATTCCATTCTTTACCTCTGCAGTTGTGATTGTTTGTGGAACAATTTACTTGATCTGCTTGTTGACCGGATATGAGAAGTTTTATCAAATATGCTTCTTGCCATATGAACTTATATCAGAGTTTCAAGGTAATCCAATGGTTTATGCCTGTATCACTGTTAGTGTATTGGAAACATATTCATGTAGTTTCTTTATCAGATTGTGAAAAGTTGGCTTTTAGGATAAACTATTTTTCTTCTTTTCCCATTTAAGCTATAATGTTGGACCACTTTGAGAAATTTCTGAATCAATGAGAATAAGTCCTCAATATATGCAATAGGAAATTCCTTGTAAATTGCTTTTATTTTTTCTAAATAAATAAATTATATAATTTGTTCCTATAATTATATAATCTAATTTTCCTTTTATTTGTTTCTGTTTTTCTTTTCATGTATTATTTTCTATTATAATATTTTTGAAAAAAATATTATGAATTTGGACTTCTTCACTATATATGATGATTCTGTGTACATTCAGTGTGGTTGTATTGGAGCTATGCCAATTAATGCTAATTTATATTGTAATCTATATAATATAGTGATTATCATTAGAGATGGCAATAGGGCGAGGTGGGTTTGAATTTCCCATTCCCCGTCCTCATCCCTGCTCTTGCCTCATCTTCATCCTCGCCCCATCAAACTCACAATTTCCACAATGATACAACCAATGATTCGCCCCAAGCTTATGACAAATTTCACAAGAAAATCCTTTCGTATGAGTAGGATTGGATAAGAGTAGGAGTGAGCATGCATGGGCATTGTGAGTGATGGAGAGCAGTTTGGAGGCACAAAGATTATGTAAATCATAGTCACAACTATTGCAATGGTAGTTGAAGCCACAACCCTAGTGGCCACATGCTTTGTAGTTGAAGACGTTGACAACATATAGGGGTTTTGACGAGAGGGAGAAAGGGTTGAATGGAGAGGGTGAGAGGGGTGGTTGATTATCTGAGGCGTCTCGGAACATGAAATGTGGAGGGAGAAGTCGCAGGGTCTGCAAGTGTACATCCAGCCAGAACTTTATGCTTTGGGTTTGGGTTAGCCATAGCTGATGATGGTGTCTGAGTGTTGAATGGCTGAGTCTTCACAAATTGATGAAGAAGAAGATGCTTATTTTTTGTTGATGAAGAAGAAGAGTGAACTGGAGAAGAAGATAAAAAGAGAGATGTATCATTAACTTTAGAATAATGTGGCTATGGTGTGGCTGTATTGTTTCAGAAAGAAGGCAATGAAGAGGCAAATTATACAGGTATAAGGGGATTATAACAGGGTAGAGAGATATCTATCTCTGTCCCCGCTTGTAGGGATTTTTTCCCATCCCCTTCCCCTCTTATTTCAGGAAATCCACCCTCTTACAGGGTAGGGGCAGAACCCTGTTGCCATATCTATGTATCATGGCATCTCTCTATAGCATTAACAAAGTGTAATTAATTGTAGCTTGACCACTCTGAATTTTATATATATATATATATATATTCATTTACAAATGAAGGATTATTTGAATGAAGTTGATAGGATCTTTTACTAAAAGTGGGAAATGTTAGCTATAGCTTTGTTGAGATTGAACAAAATCTTTTTTTAATTTGTTCTAAAACCTGGTTATAGTCTGAAATTAAATCACTAATTAAAACTGTAGTATGGTATATGTTCATTGTTTGATAGTGAAGGGACATATATTTCACTTTTAGTTGAAGCCTTTTTTTGTGTTTGGTTAATAATTTATTTTTTTGTAAATGCATTCATTTCTGTCTCACAGTCATTAATCAACTGTTTATATTGCAGTTTACAGGATTTATACCTCCATTCTTTTTCATGGTTCACTGATGCATGTTATGTTCAACATGTTGGCCTTTGTTCCTTTGGGTTCTGAATTGGAGAGAATCATGGGCTCCATCCGCATGTTGTACGTGATAATCTTGTTGGCCACAAGCAATGCCATTTTTCATCTTATTATAGCTTTGCTGGGAGCCCACAATCCAATTCATCAATTTCCGTATCTGATGGATGAGTGTGCAATAGGCTTCTCAGGAATCATATTCTCTCTGATTGTCATAGAGACAAGTCTGAGTGGAGCCCAATCTAGGAGGTTGGTTTTGCCTTTTCTTACTATGAAATCAATTTTTTAGCATGATCTCTATCTTTCCTCATTTTATTCAATGAGGGTGAGTGGAAGGGGTCTGCTGACTTCTCTGTTTAACAGGGAGTCTTAGATGTTCATTTTTCTTACATGTGCTTTTTTTTACACATCATAGATAAAATATTTGTCATTTTCATGCAGTGCTCATATATTGGTTTCATTTGTTTTTGGGCAATGTACTGGTTCTGGAACTGACTAACAACTTCTTTCTGTTTTTTCTGTAGTGTGTTTGGTCTCTTCAATGTTCCTGCTATATGGTAAATGCAATAACTTGCTTTAGATGTTTGATTATCTCTTTTAATGAAACTCATTATTAACTTCTCAAATGTGGTGTTTATGACGAAAAAAATGTGCATTTAGGTATCCATTGATCTTATTGGTACTCTTCCAGTTTGTTATGCCAAATGTATCATTACTTGGACACCTATGTGGCATTTTGTCTGGATTTGCATGTATGCTCGTCTTTTCTCTTGTCTTCTTCTCTATATTGTTGTTAGCTCTGCTATATAATTTGAGGAAATCATAGAAAAGCTTTAATTCTGTCTCTACATTTTCAGATACCTATGACTTATTCAACTTCCTCATTCCTGGAACATCCTTTTACTCTTCCGTTGAGTCCTCCACTTGGCTTGTAAGTATTCTCATGTAGATTGGTTGCACTTTCATTTTCTATTAGATTTCTATATCTTTGTCCTATTATTTTATTCCTAAGTTACTTGCATTTGGGAGGAGTTGAAAATAGTTCTAGTGACTATGAATATTTGCGTCACTTTATTATTATGATATTTAACTGGGTCTTCGATTTAAATCTAGCGCTTGTCAAGAAAGGTTCCATTCTCACTTAGGTTTCGAACTTCCTTGTATAGGCCTATGGCACTTAGTTTTTGGCCATAATCTCTATTCATCCACACAATTGCAAATCGGCATTATAAAGTCCATTAAGATCTCTCAACAAAAACTTGTATCCTGATTTCTTGGGGTTGTTTACACAAAATATTTTCTGTATTTAACCGTATTTTGGGTTTGAAATTTGTGAATCAAAGATCAGAGTTTTACTTTAAATTTCTTTTATTCATACATGCAAGTTAAATATAATAGGTAATATAAACTGTTGGACTGTCTTCATCAAAATCATGTGATGCTTATCATAATTACCATGAGAAGTGTGGCATACAATTCTATGAAATTTGTATACATGATCGTTCTTTTGCTTTATCTGTCCACTAACAGCGCATATAGTCTAAATCAGTGTGATGTTCTGTTTGTGGATTTCAGTCCACTTGCACAAGGCGGCCTAAATTTATCTTGTGCACTGGCGGAAATTCTTCTGGCTACATTCCTACATATGCTGGCCAAAATACAAATTCCAGGTAAACATTGGCCTTCTATTCAACAGTCTACAATGATTCTCTGAAAGGATCTAACTTAAATTTTATTGAATAGTGGATTATTTTCTGGAACTATCTGGAGAAACTTGTATTCATGGATTCCACGGAGGGAAACATCTTCACAGGTATAAAGCTAATTACTTGAGTGAATTTTTAAGTTTAAAGTATTATAAATGTTTACTGTAGCCTGGTTTTTGTCTTGTCAAAGAGGGTTTCTACTTTCTAGGAGGGATTATTATGAAATGAATCTAAACTTGAGCAATTTTTCTTGAAATGGTAATTTTGAAGATCTGAAAATATCCACTTCTTTGGTCCTGCTATTTTTATTGTTTGCACCTGGTGTTATGGGATCTAATGTTTTAAATTCAATCTTTTGCATTTCTGCTGTTTAGACAAGATGCAACCTGGAAGTGTTGTTGACTGAATAGCTGTCAATTATGGACCTTTATGTAGTTGTGCATGGTAAAAAAAAACAATTGTGGTTGTTGAAATGGTTACGGATCCAAGGATAGATCAGAGTACCATGGCTGGAATGTGCAATATTAGTGCATTCTGTGTCAGTTTTCTCCTTGACCCTCATAACCTTAAATCTTTAATCAAAATGAGATTAATTGCTAATCTTTTCTTAATATAAAGCAGACAGCACAAGACAGCAGGTTCCCTGGGAGGGGCAGGACTCTTGGTCACACCCAAGGTCTTGGTAATCCAGGTTTAAATCTACAAGCTAGGCTTTTGGATAATAGCAGCCCTGATCACTCATTAGATGCGCCATCAATTGGTACAGGAGAACGGCTGTCCGATGGAAGGTATGAGAAACTTTTACAGTCAACCTGATCAACTTGATTTTAAGAAAACTTAATAATAATTATTAATATTATCATCATTTCTGGATGTAAGGGTTCAAATTTTGCAGTTTTTAACTTTTAGATAATTGTTTGTTGGTTGAGTAATTTAGCAAGCTAGTGGATGTGAATAATTTCTTTATATTTGAAAATTTGGAGTCATTTTAGTTGCGGCAAGTGCTTTTTTCCCCTCAGAAGACAAGATCAAACAAGAATAGCTACCTATTCAATATTGTCACCTTTACTAGTTATGATGTGATAGTGGTAGCATTTGCTGATTCTGTCTGTTTTAATGGTGATAATGGCCTGAATATGATTTGTGCGACAGGTGGATAAACCCATCTTTGAGCTGAGATACAGTTATTGTTTCAACTTTTAAAAGCAGAGTTGTCTCTTGATTATCAATATAAACTATTATTTTGAATCTCTTTTAAAGTTCCTTGAGCTTAACAGTTGATTTTAAGACTAGAGATTTTGTAATTAAGAGGCCATACGTTTGCGAATTGTGATATTTGGATTTACATTTCTGATTTAATTGTTCATTTTATTACAGGCAAGTGGCAGTGGACGATGCTGTTGCAGCCAGTCGTCAGGTTTTGTTTGTCAAAATAGATAGTTAATTTTTTTTTCCTTCCTTCGGTTCATCTACCTTCCTAAAACATTTCTGTGGTTTTATTGTTCACTAGATGCCGGTTTCAGTCATCTCTGATGAGGAAATCCAACAACTTGTTTCAATGGGTTTTGAAAAGGTAAAGATCACACATCTCTACATCCTAAATCATATAGATCTTTCTCATTATTTCTTTTTGCACAGATTTGTATGATCATCTTAAAAAAAAAACTTGGTGGTAAGGATTCTGAATCTAATTCCTTGATCTTATTTCAGACACAGGTAGAAGTCGCTCTAGCAGCTGCTGATGGAGATCTTAATGTAGCAGTGGAAATCCTCATGAGCCAGCAGGTACGTTTTTCAGTTATTCATATCTGGGCATTATTGTCAATCAATCTTCCGTTTTCTAACCCACAAAATTTATTTGATGGTCATACAGGGATAATTCACAAAGCAGAATCACCCATTTGACGTTTCTAATATCAAATCCCAGTTGCGATCAAACTGGCTCCAAATTTCATGTGCACATAAAGCATCTACATGAAATCCGCTCTTGTGGGAGCTGTATACATAGCCATTCTGACATGATCAATCGAGGTAAGAACTCAAATATATCCAGAAGTAAATAGTTTCAAGATAAAGTAACAAGAATGGTTTGTAAAAACATGTTTTGACCTCAGGAACCTTGTAGTTTTATTTAAAGAAAGTGAATGTTTTCTTTGTTTTGTAGAGTCCAGAATTCGTTAAGTTTTCGTGTAAAAAGCAAGCAGGAACAAAATATTAAACTGGTTCTCTGTGTGTGTGCGTGTGTTTAAATATTTGATTTGTTTTTAATCCATTTAAGGGTTCTAACTTTTATATCAAAGGGTAATGTGTTGATTGACTTGTTACAAATTCAAATAATTTAATCTAACAAAGCACAATACAACTCTGAAAATTAAAAAAAAATTAGTTATTATTATAAAAAAAAATGTATCATAACGGATTGTTTTCCCTTTCTTGAGCTTGAAGAAAGTTATCAGAAATGGAACTAGACCCTGTGCGAGTCATGGCTGTGCTTGTGGGTAGTATATCACAGATTCTCAGTCTTGCTCTCGATTTACCCTGCAACAAGATCAACCAACTTTCAGTTTCATCTTCCATGCTTTTATTAGCTTTTCTCTGTGTGTGTGTTTGAGGGCCAGATCAAAAGCTTTTTGTATCATTAGACCAACCTTCAAATTAGTACTACATTGGCGGGCAATATGCCCTTTCTCGCCGCACCTGTAGCAAGGGACAGGTGAATTTGTTCCAACACTAGCTTCGCAGGAATTTGGACATTCCTTGTATAAAATATAGCCTCAATCACATTAGTGAAATAGCGTTAGAGTATTTTGTTTCTGTAATTTTAAATCAGCAGAAGAATGACTTACAGAACCCAGATGGCCGGATTCCCCACAGTTGTAACAGGAAATTTGGTTTTGCGCTGTATCTGGAAATCCGACACAACAGAGATGACCAAACTTATGGCAGATGTAACATTGTATTTCCTGCACGTAAGTGAAGAAAATCGCTTTAACAGTGTAGAAGCATTTGCGCATTTGTCTATTGTTATTGACACATAATATTGCATCTAAAACAAAATGCTGACCTTCAGATCATCGGCACTGTAATCGCCCTGACACGAAAACATATCATGTCCTGAATCCCTGCATATTAAACATATAATAGAACTTGGGCTGATCTTCTGGCCGGTCTCCGGACAACCGTTGACAAGATGGTCTGTTCTGTTTCTGATAAAGCAATCCTGGCCCTGCCGACATCGAGGTGATCTCACAACGAGATATTATAAAATTTTGACCGAACGAATTGCTGGAAAAGGATCAATGCGAAATTAATGATGGAAAACATTGGCACATTTATGAACCTGTCTGCAATACTTCCAAATGTGATTGAATCTCCCACAAAGAAAGCATGCCTTCTTCCGCTTTCGCACTTTGCAGCTCGCTTCAGTGTGATTTTCTTTTCCACAAATTGAACATGTTACCCAGTACCAATCTGTAGGATCAAAGTATCTTGGTTTCCGCTGCATAAGAAATGAGGGGAAAAAAAAGAAATCATAAAAGAGTAATATTTTTAGACAGTGCATCAAATATGGACATCTCAACTTACAAGAAGCATCCGAAGCACAGCATTGTCTTTTGCATCATCTTCTTCCTTGGCAGCATCCACCTGAATCCAATTTCCGAGAAACTCCAAACATCATTTAAGAAACAATGGTCATATTTCTCATTATCTCTTATTAAGAGAAGAAACACATTTTTATTTTGGTGTGATAAATCATCTTATGAATTTAGTTGAAGGGCTCCAGGATTACCAGATATAAGTCACCAAAGAGATACAGAAGCATTTAAATTTTAAAGCAGGATAAAAGTAAAATTCATTGACAGCATTTCAAAGTATCAAGAATAGGAAGAAAGGATACATATTTGTAATGAAAAAGAATTGCTTTCTCCTTAGGCACATGTCTCTGCAACACGAAACAATGGTTTGCCTAGTATCACCAACAAGTTACTTCCTAAAAATGCATTTCTATAATTAAATTCCGTTTCTATCTTGAGACGCCAAAGCTCTGACCTTATTTCATTTTCTCATATTCCCATTGCATATAAACAGAATCCAAGTTCCTTCTAGAAACATTTAACAATTCTAGGCATCAGTTTTAGGGAAAGAAATTGATGAGTCATACAACCAAATTAAGGAAGAACAATTTGGTTCCTAGTTATGGCAGTTAATGATAAAAGCACCTTAATTTGCTATTAATCTCAAGTCCACTGATTGTCTCTAACGTTTTCAAGTTTTCGAAACAACAGATTACAGAAGAAGAGTCAAGCAGCTCCCATAGGGTGGATATGAAGTTCAAGAGGTGCATCAGAAAATAGAATTTTACGAACACGTACCTTATTCTGTTCTGTTCTTCTTTTCGATTTCTTTCTTCTCCTCCTTTTCTTCTTCACTACAACTACAGCCCCCACCATATCTTCAACGCCTCTGCTGCAGCTCACATCTGAAATTGCTCGGTCAGCTCCTGAGGATGGCAAGAATGGATCAATCAATTCAGAAGAATTCACCCCATCATCAACTCCTATTCCTTTTGTGGTTTCCACAGATGTAATTGTGCTGGCATCCTCTTTTTCATTCATGGCATCAATCTACAGCAAACCAACATAAATATATATTATTATAGACAATGCAAGCCATTCTGTTTTCAACTTGCAGGCAGAGATTCAACTCCCTTTGCAGCGACCCACTTGTGATATTATATGCTACCAAACATATGCCAATGGTATACAATTACTCTTCTCCATATTTTTAGCCAAAAAAATAAAGAATACTAAATGTAAAACCGCTACCAAAAATAACCCAGAGCATCTATCAAAATACACATAACTATGAGTTAATTGGTAATATCAACTATTATCAAGCAATTCTATCTACCCGTGCATGTGGCTCAAAAAAGAAGGAATGTATGAAACCTAGCTGAAAATTGTGGTTGGCAATTGAAGTTACATTTAGAAAGCATATGATGAAAGTTCAACTTACCACAAAATTTTGGGGTTCAATCATTTCTGACATTTGAACTGATTCTGGTTTTGATGCCTCAACTATTTCCACAGCTTCCTCTTTGCCTAGCTCATCTTTCTCCTTTGCAGCATTAGCCTAAAAAGTAAAAACACGATATGTAGCTCCAACAAAGCTCATCAATTGATAAATTAATAGCAAATTAATTAAACAATCAATAGATTGAAAATTAATAGCCATTCAAATGAAGCAGCAAGTATCAGCATATTGTGCATCGAGCATTTTCTTTGTCTAGCTCAGCTTTTCCCAAGAACCAAACAAGCAATAAAATAAACTATGGTTCAAACAGAAGGCATCAAGCATTTACATACTTTAGCTCACATTTTCCCCAGAAACAAACAGAAAATAAGACATTAAATATACAGAAACAAAAGCAAATCCACATACAGTGGCATCCTCTTGATTTAAAGCCTCAGCTTCTATCATAGCTTTAAGGTTTTCAAAGCCTCTCAAATCAGAAATAATTCTATACTCAACACCCTTCGATCTCCATTTCATTTGCTTTATATCTCCTTCTGCTTCATCTTCTGAGCTTTTTATCAAAATGATGGGGTTCTCCATTTTTATGTTCTTCACACTGTTATTTCCTCTCATTTCCTGGAAATTTAATGGTAAATTTAGGAAGCTGCAACTTAGATTCTTATACAATGAATAGGCTTTGGACAAATTTGCTATTTTTGAGAGCTTTTGGACATTTCTGAAAAGTAGTGAAAATTCACATTTATAAAATACAAATAAAAATTGGCAATATTTTAAAATATTTAAAAAAAAAGTATTAATGTGGCAAACCAATCGCTAATTATAGCCAGAGAAATTTTTTTTAAGATATAAAGAATAAAAAAAGAAAAATTAATGTGATTTAATTTCTTTGGTTGTTGATTAGATTTAGTTTTTATTACAAGAACAAATATGTCATACAGGTTATAAAAAGAATCTCATCAAACAATTTTTAACTTCCTAAAAATGCATTTCTATAATTTAGTTCTTCATCTATCTTGACACACCAAAGCTCTGACCTTATTTCATCTTCTCATATTCCCATTGCATATAAACAGAATCCGAGTTGCTTTTAGAAACAGTCAACAATTCTAGGCTTCAGTTTGAAAAGAAATTGATTAGTCACACAACCAAATTCAGGAAGAACAATTTGCTTTCTAGTTATGGCAGGTACTGACAAAATCACCTTATTTCGCAATTAATCTCAAGTTCACCAATTGTCTCTACAGTCTTCGAGTTTTAGAAACAACACATTACTGAAGAAGAGTCAAGTAGCACACACAGGATGGATACGAAATTCATGGGGTGTATCAGAAAATAGAATTTTATGAACAAGTACCTCATTCTGTTCTGTGATTCTTTTCGACTTCTTTCTTCTCCTCCTTTTCTCCCTCGCTCCAACTGCGGCCCCTACTGTATCTTCAATGCCTCTGCTGCAGCTCACATCTGAAATTGCTCGGTCAGCTCTTGAGGATGGCAAGAATGGATTGATCAATTCAGAAGAATTTACCCCATCATCAATTCCTATTCCTTTTGTGGTTTTGCCAGTTGTAATTCTGCTGGCATCCTCTTTTTCATTCACAGCATCAATCTACAGCAAACCAACATAAATATTTATTATTATAGACAATGGAAACCATTTTGACCCCCAAAGGTGTTGATAAGAGTATTAGGCCTCTGTTTTCAACTAATAGATAGAGATTCAACTCCCTTTGCAGCCACCCACTTGTGATATTAGACGCTACTAAACGTAACCAATGGTATCCAGTTATTGTAACCTCCACTGGTACATCTCAAGGGCAATTTGGTCATTTTATATGTATTCACAGATATGTTTAGTGACATCTTCCTTTAGAGGACGATACTTTTGGAGGGGTATTACAAGTACTCCTCTCGATACCTTTAGCTAATAAAAATAAATAACTCTAAATGTACAACCTCTACCGAAACTAACACAGAGCATCCATCAAAATACATACAACTATGATTAATTGGTACTATCAAGCAATTCTATCTACCCATGCATGTGGCTAAAAAAGAAGGAATATATGAAACCTAGCTGAAATTTATGGCTGTCAATTGAAGTTACATTTATAAAGCATATGATGGAAGTTCAACTTACCACAAAATTTTGGGGTTCAATCATTTCTAACACCTGAACTGATCCTGGTTTTGATGCTTCAACTATTTTCACAGCTTCCTTTTTGCCTAGCTCATCTTTCTCATTTGCAGCATTAGCCTAAAAAATAAAAACACAATATGTACCTCAAACAAAGCTCATCAATGGATAAATTAATAGCAAAGTAATTAAAAAATCAATAGATTGAAGATTAATAGCCATTCAAATAAAGTTGCAAGTATCAGCATATATTGCATCAAGCATTTTCTTTGTCTAGCTCAGTATTTCCCAAAAACCAAACAAGCAATAAAATAAACTATGGTTCACACAGAAGGCATCGGGCGTTTACATACTTTAGTTCACACTTTCCTCAGAAACAAACAGAACATAAGACATTAACTATACAGAAACAAAAACAAACCCACATACAGTGGCATCCTCTTGATTTAAAGGCTCGAGCTTTTTCTTCTTCTCCATCTTGTTTCTTCTCACGAGAGCCTCAGCTTCTATCATAGCTTTAAGGTTGTCAAAGCCACTCAAATCAGAAATAATTCTATACTCATCTTCACAAACCGCACCGTTTCTACTCTTCTTGGCCCTTTTTCTCTTCTTCGTCCTCGCTGAACCCTCCGCCTCCGTCATTTCTTTTAAGTTTTCAGAGCCACTCAGATCAGAAATCATTCTATACTCATCAACCTTCGATCTCCATTTCATTTGTTTTATATCTCCTTCTGCTTCATCTTCTGAGCTTGTAATCAAGATGATGGGGTTCTCCATTTTCACGATCTTCACGCTGTCATTTCCTCTCTTGTTTTCCAGGAAATCTAATGGTAAATTTAGGCAACTGCAACTTGGATTCTTACTCCATTAATAGGCTTTGGACAATTTTGCTAGTTTTGAGAGCTTTTGGACATCTCTAAAACATAGTGAAAATTCACATTTATTAAATAAAAATAAAAATTGGCAATATTAGTATAAATTTAGAATATATCAAAAACATTAATGTGGCCAAACAAACCAAACACTAATTATGCCAAAAGCCAGAGAATTTTTTTTTTAAATATAACGAATAAAAAATGAAAAATTACTTTCATTTAGTTTCTTTGGTTATTTTCATTTTATCAATTAAAAATGTTTGGGGTGTAAATGTCAAATTTAAAACCTGAAGGGCGGTCCGATTATTGAAAACTGAAGCAAATTTTATGCTCTTTTAATTTCAGTAAAATATCAGTGACATTATCTTGTACGAGATTGCGGAGTGGGGACCAGCCACTGCTAATTTTGATTTCGGCCGTACGATCAGTTAAGTGGGCTAAAACCAGGCCAGGCCTGACACAACTGCCGCCTCTTTCGTTTATTGTAATTTTTTAACACCTGTAAAAATTAGTTTATTTAGTTTCTCACACGTGTCATATCCCAATTGATAGATGACCTTAGCATATCGTTTTTTGATTCAAGGATCTTGTGAGTTTATGCCTAAGATGCGTGAAGCAGAGGTGATCACATTTCAATATCAAACTTTGATTTGTCTCTAATGATGGTAATTTTGATCTAATTTTAAAGATTTTGACTCCCTTTAAACTTAACAAAAAAGAGATTTCAAATAGAAACAAAGAAAAGAATAGAGACAGGGATGCATGTATCCCTTCCTCGTCCCACCCCAACCTTGTCTCTGTCCCCATCCCTATTCTAGTATCCATCTTCGTCTCTTTATATTAATATATTTATTTAAAATATTAACATATTTTTATAATTTAAAATTATTTTTGTTTTTTAAATTTATTTAAGTTTTTATTGACGTATTAAAGTGATTAATATATTATATTTGTAACATTTGAAATAATAGATTAATTTTAATTTTACTTAATTTTATTATTTAATATATTTATATTGTGTTTAGAGAGTATAAAGAGAAGATTTTTTCTTGCAAATACAGAAAGAAAATTTTTTCCTGCAGAGACGAGAAGGGGATGGAAAAGAGATTTTTCTTCGCACGGAGGAGACGAATAATCATTTTCATCCTTGTAATAAAGATGGGTAGGAGATGGGGATTGATATCCTCTTCGGAGATGGAGACAAGTATTATATCCTCTCCCCATTGTCATCCCTATTTGCCTGATTAGTGACGATATCAAATCAAATTCTGATTAATGTTTGGCTTTCAATTAGAGAAATTTTAATTCTTTCATATTGTCATACTATAAAACTACCACAACATATTTTAAATATATAAATAAATATATATTTTATGTATATTATTATATGAGTAAATATTTGAAATTTAAAATAAAATAATATCATTAAATGATGACATATATAAATATATATCTATTTATATATGTAAAATAAATACGTATAGTATTATTTATTGTGATATTAGAGTTGATTTTATCAATAAAAGCAATGTTATATGTACACATTAAAAATATATAAAATGAATATATAAATAATGTATTATTATATAATTGAATGTTATTTTATCTTTAATTTAAAATTATCCAATTATAAGATGACACATCTTCTATATACTATAAATACATATACAAGCTACTTTTATGCTCTTTTTATTCAATAATTTATTTATTTATTTTTTGGTTACAATATTATTCATCAGCCAACCAAAACGGACTAAAGCTAAAAGTAATCAATATTTAAAATTGATTTGATTCAAATTCAATCTCATCTAAAGCATTGATAAAACCAGACAAATCTTGTTTTAAGGTTTTTCAAATATAAAATTTGTTTTATTAATAAATTTTAAATATTAAATTTACAGTAAAAATAATTTACTAATATATATATATATATATATATATATATATTGTAGTTATACTTATTAATTATTATTGTCCATAATTTTACTATATTTTTAAAAACAAAAACATTAATATGATAAAGATTTTTTTTTCGAAATTACTAATAAAGTTTTAGTGGCATAAAATAAAGCAGCAATAATTTCCCCAATTATCAAAGGGACGTATTGAGTTATGATCATCTACATATTATTACTCATCATGTATTTGTAATGTTATAGGGAGTATTTTGACTAGAGGTACCCTTTTTTGACACAAAAATAAGTAAATAAATTAATACAAATATTTTATTTATAAGGTTGTTTTACCAGAATTAGAAATGGTGAATTTTATATTACAAAGGATGGTATAGATAAAGTTATCGGGATAATTGATTAAAATATTTATTAAAAAAATACAAATATAAAGTTAGTAATTTATAAATGGGCAAAGGACTATTTTCCACTAAAATTTTAGCCAAAATTCAAAAACACATCCACATTATATGAAAAACCTAAATACCCACTTATGGACTAATTTCTGTTAAATTTTTTTATTAGAGACAAAGGTTAAACAATTATTTTAACAATAATATTAAAAAATATGTAATTTTATATCATTCTACCCCCCCCCCCCCCCCCCCCCCCCGAATTTTGAAAATTGACTTTCACATCAACTTTGAAAAATCACCATTTTCCCCTCAGGGTTTCCAATTTTTAAGGTTTTTATTTTTTACAACTGGAGTTGGCTTTCCCCACTCATCTTTCATCAACGACTAAAGAAGAAGGAAGGGCGATCACCCATCTTTTGTTCAATGCTCGGACAACCACCCATTTATCACATTTGAACAACACTTAGGCGATATTGCACAATTCATTGATCTCAGTCATGACGCTCGATTCAGCAACGATGACAACGGGATGATGTCAGATGAATATGAGAGACATTGGGATGACGACGATAGACGCTCGAATGATGTCAGGGAGACTAATCGAGCAAAAGAAAAGGAGATGTTGGTCGAGATCCGAGTCTCCGAGCATCAGACAAAAGATAGGTGGTCCAAAAGAAGGGAGAGGGATGGTTGGATAGTGTCGCTTGTTGGAAAGGGAGAGAGTAGCCGAAAAATAGAAACCCTAGGGAGAAAAGTGAATTTCTAAAATTAATTTTAGGCAAAAATTGTTAGTTTTCAAACTAAATGGGGGTTTTTCTTATAAATTTTTAGAGTTTTATGGTTTAAAGGTAAAATGATGATTTTACCCTTCCCTCTAACCCAAAATTTTAACAGAAGTTAGTCAATGGGTAAGTGTTTAGATTTTTCATCTATTATGGATGTGTTTTTGAATTTCAACTAAAGCTTGGATGGAAAATAGTCCTTTGCCCTTAATAAATCAGGGTTTAGGGTTTGTGTTCAACCTTGCCGTCAGCATGTGTCATGGATAAGGAAGATTTGAAGTGATAATAGAGTTTAAAATAGGAAAGAAGATTAATACATAAAGGGGATGTTTAGTTTAAAAAATATTTTGTTATCAAAATCGAAAAATTAAATTGAAGATATATTACTTTAAAAATTAATGAGTATAAATTATTATTATATTTGATAAAATTTTGTAAAAATTGGTAAATATAAATAATTATTGTATTTAGTTAGAGATAATAAAAAAATACTAGTATATTATTTTACTTAAATACCTTTAGGTATAATTATTCTAAAATATTTTTTATGTTATTTGTTATATTAATTGAAAATAAAATTATTTTTTCTTTAAAAAATTAATAAATAAATATATAGTTATAATAAAATTAAGATTACCTTAGTAATCTTTTAATATCTAAGATAGATGTGATAATCAAATTATCTTTTATATTACTTACCAAGGTTTTCAAAACCGGACCGGAATAAAAACCGTTTTAAGTATCGGTTTCGGTCGGACCAGTTGAACCGTTTGAACTGGTCGATTGGACCGTTTGAACCGGTTTTATGTAAAAACCTAAAAAAATTATGTTTAATTAGTAATTACATATGCTTTATACAGTAAATTTTATATTGTGCGTACTTTTTAATGTTCACAATTAACAAAATATATGTATTATTGAACATAAATATAATAAGTAATAACAATTAATTTTGCATCAAAACAAAACATATACATAAAACAAATCCAATTCTACAAACACATACACTATTAATTATTGAACACTAAAACAAATCAGAAATATAATATATGCATTAAATAAAATATAAAATCAACCAATCAACATAACCATTATGAAACAAATAATATTCAATTCAACATTTAACAAAACATATCAAAAATATAATTTGTTTAATATAAAGTTTAATAAATGAATAATTAGTCATTCTTCATTATCAATAATGATAAAAGATCCTATCATCGCTTCTGTTGCACTCTCTATCAATTGTTTATCTTCTACACCATCTTCTTCAATAGTATTATCTACAAAATTTATAATTAAATATTTTATTTTCTTTCAGCCTAAAAAATCAATCATTTATATAAGTATGTAAATATTTATATAAGTACTAAAAAAATATTTTTACCTGAGAAATTATGTGACAAATCATAATTTGTTGAATCATTATTGATAGGAATAGATCCCTCTCCATAAAGCATTTGATCCAATTCATCTGCATTAAGTTCACCGAACTCCTCTTCCTCATCTACTATCCAGAAGTCTGTTTTATCGATACTTTCATAATCAATTGGGTCAAAATTTGATTTCTTGTAACATAACCTAAATAGCCAAAATGATAAAAAGTAAAGATTAAAGAGCATTAAATAGGGTACATGTAAAGTTGGAAATAATCATTAAACATGATAAAATAGTGTAAATAAAAATATTTATAAATGTAATGAAACATAATTGATAATTGTGTTACCTGTTTTGCAATCGTAAGTTATAATGAATAAAAACAAGATCATTTACACGTTGATGCTCCAATCTATTTCTCTTCTTAATATGTATGCGTTCAAAAACACTCCAATTACGCTCACAGCCTGAAGATGTTGAAGTTTGACTAAGAATTTTAATTGCAAACTTCTGTAAATTGGGAGTACTATACCCATATGTTCTCCACCATTCATCTAATACAAAATAATATGTAAATAATTACGTAATAGAATTTTATAAATTGAAAAAAGAATCGAAACATAAGAAACATATAAATTAAATTCATACCAGGTCGTGTGGTTTTGCATGTTTCAATAGCAAGCTGGCGTGAGAAACTCTCCTCACAATCACGAAACATTCTACTCTCTTCTACTAACTTCGCCTTACTAACATTAAACATACATGTTTTACTCTCAACAACATCCAGAAAACCCTATAATACCTTTGGTTTTGTGCAAAAAGATTCACGATCATACTGAAATGCAGGATTCAAGTAATACGCAGCTGCATGAATACCTCGACGCAATGTCTTATCCCACCTCAACTTGATTATTTGAGTATAAGGCTTGTAGAATTTCTTTTTATTTTTAAACAACTTCTTTATCCCTAATCTAGCTCTATACATTCCATCATAGATATATCCCAATGAAGGTCTTTCATCTGAGTCTACAATACGAAGCAAACGCATCAATGGTCCCACAACTTTTACAATTATACCCATTTCATTCCAAAAATTATTATTCAGAATTATGATCACAACCTCTTTGCCTTGATTACTCTTTGCATATCTAGAATCAATAAAAAACCTGTCAGTGGCCATCGCTTGTAAGTCATGTTTATGCTCAAAAAGACTTTGCAATGCGATGAAAGTCGTAGCAAATCGGGTTGCACCAGGCCGTATAATTTCTCTCCATCCTTCTCTCTTCCTCAACCAAGCTATCAATAATGTATGATTATAAATGAACTTTGTCACAAGAGATGCACATTTGGAAATTCTAATAATGTGATCCATTTCACCAATATCTTTCAAAATCAAATTGATACAATGTGCGGCACAAGGTGACCAAGTAATATTTTTATATTTTTCAGACAATAATCCTCCAGCTGCTTTATAATTAGCTCCATTATCAGTCACAAAATGGACAATGCTTTTAGGCCCAACCCATAATACTATTTCCTCAAACAACCTAAATAATGTGTCCGCCCCCTTTACAACATCAGATGCATCTACTGATTTGATAAAACAAATCCCTTTTGGACAATATACTAAAAAATTTATCAACGACCTACTAGAAATATCTGTCCAACCATCAGCCATAAGTGTACAACCAACTTCTTCCCAATTTTTTCTGTAACTATCAATAAGTAATTGCACTTCCTTCTTTGAATCGTTTAACAAATTCACTCGTGCTTCATGATATGTCGGCTGCTTATATCCAGGCCCAATTGCAGTAATAGCATCTAACATAGGTTGAAAATAAATAGAATTTAATGCATTAAGGGGAATGCAAGCATCATATAAGAACCTCATAACAGCCATATCGGCTCTCCATTTGGCTTCTTTTCCAGTCAAAACACTCTTTATTGAAGGTTGAGCCCCACTAGTAGTCCTTGGAGCAAAAAAATCTCCAATGCCAATTGGTCTTTTTCTTTTTGAATCATTTGTCAGTCTAATTTGTTTTCCAGAAGACCCAATATCAGTATTACCTTCAGTCATGTTCACAGGAGGAGACAACCCTTCAAATTCTTCAACAGCAGTATCACCTTCAAATGGAGGTATAGTAGCACCAAAAGGAGTTGCATACCTACGAAATTCTTGTCTTTCTTTATTTTTCACTACAATCTCATCTAATGCATTAACCATTTGATATCTAACATCATGAGGAACTTTAGTGCATGGACCAACATCCCCTTTTTTTCCGGCCAAATGCTGTTTCATTCTATATATCCCACCTCCTCTAGTTGTCTTACCACAGTATAAACACTTCAATATCTTCTTTCAATTCTCATCTATACTCTCAGAAACATGCGCCCAAGTAATATCACCTTTCACTCGACATGGTGTTGAAGAAACTCCAGATCTAGATGAAGACATACTTCCACTTTATTTCTCTGTTGCATATAAAAATAACAATAAAATCAAAATACCAATTAACATATATATATATATATATATATATATATATATATATATATATATATATATATATATATATATATATATATATATATATATATATATATATATATTCATTTAATATAAAATATATACTGAGCATTTAAAATAAAAACTTTTATAAACCCTAAACTCTAAACTCTAAACCTTAAACCTTAAACCCTAAACCCTAAAGTATAATTTTTAATTTTAAAATTTAATATCATCAATATTTGTTATGTGAAAGGCAAATACTCAAAAACTCATAATCACTTTTATTATTTAATTCAACAATAGAATTTCAACATACATAACTCCATACATTCATTCTAAATAATAATATTCGTAATTTGATCATAATACATATCTCTATACATTCGTAATAATAAATTTTCAAATTCTTAGAAACTAACCACATTACGAATGAAATACATTCAATCCAGACATTCAATACAGATGCATAATAAAATTACAAATTTATAATATAAAATTATAAATTAATAATAAATCAATTGATATTTTCTAATTAAGAATTTATATTTGTCCTAAATTGAACTATTATTTTACATAAACCAAGGATCGCTCCCTGATTGCAATTCAATTTTTATAACTTTATATTGCTTCAGTACCCTAAACCCTAAACCCTAAAGTTTTCACAACATGCAGTATGATTTGAAACGTTCATAACATGTAGTATTTTTTATATTATATCATGAAGTTGGTTGCTTATATCATGCCATTACTGCAATATCATGTTATGAACGTAACAAATTCACAACAACAACAAACATGCAATATCACAACAACAAGAAACATGCAATATCATGGCATGTTGTGAATTTATATTATAAAGTTTTCACAAACCTTAAGCAATTGATCCACCAAAGAGTTTACAAGGCCTTACAAAACACCAACTTCCCGTCGTTGCCTGAGAAGTCGCCGGAAGCCGGTCACAACAGCAACGGAAATCGCCCTCGTCAGCCAACGTTTGAGCCTGGAAAGTCGTCGTGAAACTGCTGCCTTGTAAGCCTGCAAACTGACACCCCTCGACGGCAGCGTCGTCGTCGGCAGCGTCGTCGTCGGCAGCGTCGTCTTCATCAGCAGCGTCGTCGTCATCGTCGTCGGCAAGGAACTGCAAATTGAGGACTGCGTCGCGTGCACTGCAAGGGAATAGAAAAAGAAGAAAAACAAGCAGTGTTTTATTTTGCATCTGCAGCCTTGAACCGGTTTCTACAGTGGACCGGGTTGGACCGCGGTTCAGGTGAGAACCGGCGGTTCAACCGCGGTCCAATCCGATTTTCTTTCAAAAACGGTTTTGCATTCAACCAAACCCAGCTACAGTGCCGGTTCACGGATCAACCGGTCCGACCGACCGGTCTGGTCCGGTTTTTAAAACCATGTTACTTACCACATCATCATTGGTAAAATTTTTTATTACTTATACACCAAACAAAATAATGTAAATAATAAAAGATAAATTATTAAAATAATCCTTAATCTCCTTTAATCAAATGCCCCCAAAAAGTGTTTATTGCATATATCATAGAGATATATTTTATTCAATAAAATTGTACGTATATATTTTTTATATACCAATTAAGTATACAAATAATATATTATTATATAATTGGATGATATTAAATTAAAAATAAAGTAATATCTAATCACATAATGACATATAATATATGTATTTAAATTATGTACTAAAAATATAAACATATAATATTTCTCTATTTGATTTTGTTATGTTATTTAAGGTGTCATAATGAGGGTTTAATAGAATTAAAAATAGATGGTTTCCAAATCTAATCAAAACGTAAACTTTTTTTTTACGTATACATTTTTTTCATGCAATTGATATGTATTTGTACATCATATTGGAATGGTTGCTATTTATATTCTTGTTTAACTTATTTTTTGTGTTAAAATTGAACCCTACATGTGTGAGGAGCTTTGAAATTTTTGAAGAAAGTTTATCAAGAAGATGCAATATTTGTTGACTAAGCTTTATTTTGCTTATTATTATTATTATTGTTATTATTATTTGTGACTCTTGTTATATTTCAACCTCTTAGTTTTGGTTAAAACAAGAATAAAGTTGTGGGCTTTCAAGGAATGACTTAAGTGGTAAAAAAAAAAATCAAACTTTTAATTTATTTAATTTAGTAATTATAAGATCGAACATCAGATTTAAAAGTTGACCTATTCGATATAATTAATTTCATCCCAAAAAGACAATATAACTCAGATGGAATTTTTCGTTACCAAAAAAAAAAATTATAGTCATTGTTAAAAAGATTAAGTGTATTATATAGAATTTCACACCTAATATAAAGTACTTTAATTAAACAAAATAAAGTCTTATAATTAACAGCAAAACCCATTATTAAAAAAAAGAGTAATTGTTCGATATAAAATAAGCCGATATGTAAGAGTGTATCCAATGATTTAATAGAGTGACAACATATTGATTAAAACTAAATATGAAAATTGTGTCGTTATTAATCAAAATTCAAAGTTTTTTCATAGAGTACATCGATAAATACTTCACTTATTTACAATTAATAATATATTTAATTATTCAGGCATCAATGAATATTCTTAATTTTTGGTACAGTATGCTTAAGATAATATTAACACTAAAAACAATTAAAATTTAACAAACTTGATATAACATTGAAAATGTGATTAATAAACATATTATTAATTGATAATAATATATTTTATTTTTAAAAATCCAAACCATAAATCAAATTCGATCAAACCATAATTTTTTAGTTTAGGAATAAATACAAAATGTGTTGGTTTGAGTTTTAAAATTTTCCTAAATCAAACTACACTAAACTGAGCACACCCATATTTAGTGTTGTATATGGCTCGATCAAATACAATTTTAGAGTTTTTTTTAAACCAAACAAAAAAAATAGTTTGAAAAATTTTAAATTAAATAAAACCATTTTCGGTTTTAAACTAAACCAAACCAAACCAAACCAAATTGAAAAAATATAGTTTAGTTCAGTTTAAATTACAGTTTAAACTTATTAAAATAAATCACTTTTTAATATATATTATTTAATAAAATTATTTGAATTATAGTTTTTTATAATATAGTATAAATATGTAAAAAATAAATATAAAATATATATACAATATACATATAAGAAAAATAACAAAATAAATATGAAAAATATAAGTTGTACATCTAATTGTTTATCGAATATAATATTATATATATGTGTATTTTTTAAAAAAATATGGTTTATGGTTTGATTCAATTTGAAAATCGCTCAAACCGCAACCTAAACTGAAAACTTTTTTCAAAAATTTATTAACTTAAACCATACTATTTTATAAACAAAATCGTAATTTTTAAACGATTCAATCTATTAGTTTTACGGTTTGAACTAAATTATGTACAACCTTATCCATAATCTCTTATATTTTTGACTGAACAATCTAAACTGATTATAATACTGATTACCATCTATATGGATATGATAATGTCATTATCTCCCACCTTGAAATTACAGGTTTTGTAGTAAACAAACCTTGTTAAATTCACCATTTCATGTCTGGACTTAGGGAAGAAGAGTATCCCATTTCAAACAAAGAACATTTGCCCTTCACATAGTACAATGAGGAAAAGAAAAATAGAAATTAAAAAAATAAAGAATATTTTTGAAGCAGTCAGTATTTGTCTTTGCCTTGAGCTAGCCTCCCATGTTTCGATTGGCTAAATGTGTTTAAATTGTTGGAGGAATTCTAAGACAAAGTTAAGTAGGACCCTTTTACAGCTACTTGCCAACTATCTTGATGAGGAATTGCTTAGTGGGAAATTATTAATTATTATTAGTATGATGATGAAGGTTAAAGAGGGTAAAGCATTCTTAAAACATACTCTCTCAATATCATTGGACTCTTTAAAAGAGTGATACAACTAGCATTCATAATGATAAAAATAACAAAAAATTCTATGAATGGGTTTGATTTAGGTAATGAAAAGATAATGTATTTTGATGATTTTAATGTGGGTTAGTTAAATCAATCCTAGATTTAAAAGATGAAATATGAATAAAACTATGTGTATATATTTTTTAGTATGTAATTTTATATATAGATGATATGTCATCATATGATTAAATAATTTTAAATTAATATTGCTTAAACGAAATAGTAACGTGTTATGAATATTACATTTGTAAATGGTAACAAAGAAGTAGCTAATACGGGCACTAGCAATGGGAAGAAATATGTACGCAAATGTTGGCATATTATCATATAATTGAATGTTCATTTATCTTTAATTCAAAATTATAAAATCACTTGATATGATAACTTTTGTACTTGTGTTTATATCAATTGTTAGTGCTTAAAATATTTTTGTTTATATTACAAGTAGTTCGATTTTTAATATCGTATTTGTTGTTATTGTTTTCAAAAACTAAGTTTGAAAATGAAAATGATAAATTTAATTTTGTGATCTCAAAATTGAAAACAACTTTTAAAGCAAAATTGAAATATGAAAATAGAAAATATGTATTCATTATCTTTTTATATAAAGCAAGTAAAATAAGAGAAGAAAACAAACTATTTTAAGTTCTTTGACTGGCAAATGGATCAAACATTCTCTCCAACGCGGTTTCTAATAAAAAATGCTAAAAAAAAAAAAACAAATAAAATATTATAATGTTGAAAATTCTTCATAGGATACATGCAATGCAGGCTAAGATAAAATTGTATTAAAAAAAAATGCTTAATACTTTTTTATATAATTATGTAAATCTCCAATCCACAGTTTTGGCATGCAGGCGGAGGATCCATAAAGCATTTGTTTAATTATAATTGTTTTGTTTTTGTTTGAAGGAGACTGTTTGGATGGATCATTGCATTTATAACTAAAGACATAAAGAAAGCCATTAATAATGTGACCAAAACGCTATGATAATGGCCTTGGCCAGCAGTGGAGATGGTTAGTTGACTTCCAAGACAAGGGAAATCAAGTCTTTAACCAAAACTGGGCAAACCCTTTTGATATTTTTGTGTGAAACTTTCTTTCTTTGTTTCCTCAATGGTGCTTGAATGATCATCTTTTGATTTGCCAAATTTAGGTCGAGCTCTCTTGGGCATGGCGCCCTTTTGCAGATTCTTGTTCTTCATCGTATTTGTCATGTTGTTTAGTTTCAAAGTTCAGTTTGTTTCTTGCGTTACAGACTCTAATGATGGTAATGTGATTTGCAACTTCTAGTAGTGTTTGATTTGAATGAGCATTATGAGTCTTTTGTGCATATTTTATTATATAGTGAGCTAGTTTGGCTGAGTATTGGTTGCCGCTGCGGCTGCTGTGGTGGTGGTTAGAAGGTCTATGAAGAAATTAGTGTTAGAAATGGCAATAGCAATGCCAGATTCAATGAGCATACTGCATATGTATATGAACTGTTTTTGCGAAGACTGATAATATTGACTGAAGAGTATCTGTTGGTGGTGGTGCAGCCGCAGCTCTCCAATCGTTGAAACATTCATGGCAAAATATACCTCCAAGCTGGAAAAGCTCAAATGACCCTTGTGGTGCCTGGGAAGGAGTTGTCTGCAGCAATTCAAGGGTGACTACGTTGTGAGTAAAAAATCTTATTTCAATTACTTTCTCTTCAACTTGAAAATTGATGCAAAGCTCATTAGTTTGTATTTTATTCTTCAGGGGATTATCAACCATGGGCTTGGCAGGGAAACTGAGTGGAGACATTGGAGGGCTTACAGAATTGAAATCCTTGTCAGCTTTCTTCTCTTATTGTCTTGAAAGTTTGTTGATTTTTCTGCATATTTTAAGTGTTGCTAGCTCTCACAAGGTGATTGAAATTATGCACCAATTTGATTTCAGGGACCTGTCATTTAATAAAGAACTCACAGGTTCGCTGTCTCCGCAGATAGGAGATCTCCAGAAGCTGAATATCCTGTGAGCTCCTATTTCGTCTGTGCTGATCTGTTCATCTCTATTGTATGATTTGATGAAATATGAATGTTTTTGTTTTTCCATCTTTCAGAATTTTAGCCGGCTGCAGTTTCACTGGTGACATTCCTGATGAAATAGGCAATTTGGGACAGCTATCTTTCTTGTAAGAATAGCTTTCACAGTTGGAAACATCACAAACTCCGCAAGTTTTCTCAATGTTCACTTTGCTAAATTTAGCCTCCTTTCCAGGGCTCTGAACTCGAACAACTTCAGTGGTAGAATTCCTCCTTCTATAGGAAAGCTCTCCAAACTCTACTGGCTGGACCTGGCAGACAATCAGTTGACAGGATCAATCCCGGTTTCGACACCCAACTCTCCAGGATTGGATCAACTTAAAAAAGCGAAACACTTGTGAGTTCTTTTTGTTTCCAATTCTCTAATTAAACTGTCTTTAAAGTAGCTTAGCTTATTACCAAACAATAACTTCATTCTGTGATTTGCAGCCATTTCAACAAGAACCAGCTTTCTGGTACCATTTCTCCACAACTTTTCAGCTCTGACATGGTGCTGATACATGTGTAAGTAGATATCCACCCTGCATCTTTTGGTTTCGAATATTTTTCTTTTTGTCTTCCAACTGCTTTTGGTTCTTCCATTTTCAGATTATTCGATGGAAATCAACTCACCGGGACCATCCCCAGCACAGTAGGACTTGTTCAGACTCTTGAGGTTCTGTGAGTAAAAATCTCGTCAAATTCATCTTTCTTTCTATTCCTTTCCACATTTTGATCCCAGTCAGGAACTCCTTGAATTTCTTTAACTGAAACTCACTGAAACTTTTACTATCTGCAACAGCCGGCTAGATAGAAATGATCTCTCAGGAGAGGTTCCATCAAGTCTCAATAACCTTACAAGCGTCAATGAGTTGTAAGTAATTGTTCTTTAAGAAACTGTGAAATTTTTAATATGATAGTTTTCTGATTAATCGAAGTTCTTTATCAGAAATCTAGCTCACAACAATCTAGCGGGCCCTTTTCCAAACTTCAGTCGACTGAATTCCCTCAATTATGTGTGAGTTAAAGACACAAAACTTGCCATTTCCAGTTGATTTCTCACAAAATTAATTTTTTTCTGATGGAGAATATCTCTGGTCAATGGTCTATCTTTCAGGGATCTTAGCAACAATTCGTTTGATCCATCAGAAGCTCCACTTTGGTTCTCAACCTTAACATCACTCACCACTTTGTAAGTCTTCTGTCAATCCTAGATTTATATTCTGAAAATCACTTCCCTCAAAAGCACTTTCAAATCTCATCCTGGAGCTCTTCTTTATGCTATTCAGGATTGTAGAATATGGATCACTTCAAGGGACTGTTCCACAGAAAGTCTTCAGTTTTCAGCAAATACAACAAGTGTAAGTTTTCAGGAAAACCAACAGAAGTTTCCACATGATTTTGGAAAATAGAAAGATACGAATCTTAATTTAGTTCTACTTTTGTGCAGGAAACTGAGGAACAACTCTTTTAATGACACATTGGACCTAGGAGACACCATTGGTCCGGGTTTGCAGCTTATTGATTTTCAGAACAACAAAATCTCTAAACTGACAGTGGATTCTGGATATAAAAACTATACATTAATGTAGGACACCTTATAAGCTTTAAGTTTCATTGACAGATAATTTGTTTTTCTATTGCATCTTTCTTGCTTGTTGATGGATATTTTTCTTTTCAGACTTGTAGGGAATCCTGTGTGCTCCTCAGATCTCTCAAATATGAACTACTGCCAGGCACAGCAACTATCAACAAAGCCATATTCGACCAGCCTGGCTGACTGTGCAGGCAGATCATGTCCACCAGATCAGAAGCTCAGCCCTCAGAGTTGTGAATGTGCTTATCCATTGGAAGGGACAATGTACTTCAGAGCACCCTTCTTCAGGGAGTTGTCCAATGTGAATCTGTTTCATGAACTAGAGAGGAGCCTGTGGATGAAAATGGGGCTCAATCCTGGTTCAGTCCTTCTTCAGAATCCCTTCTTCAATACCGACGACTACCTTCAAGTGGAGCTTGCACTCTTTCCATCTACTGGAAAGTACTTTAACAGGACTGAAATTCAGAGGATTGGATTTCAGTTCAGTAATCAAACCTACAAGCCTCCTAACGAGTTTGGTCCCTACTATTTCATCGCTACCCCTTACCCTTTTCCAGGTAACAAACCTATTCAGTGTAAATTAGTACTACTACATCATATAATGATGAACTGACTAGACAAACAACAAATATATTTCAGAATCACATAAAGAAGCTTCTCTTAGCCCTGGTGTGGTTGCTGGCTTAGCAAGTGGAGGTGCCCTTCTGGTTCTAGGCCTTCTCGGAATTGGGGTATACGCTTTCCGGCAAAGGAAACGAGCAGAAAGAGCCATTGGAATGAGCAAACCATTTGGTAATTCATCTTCTGTTAATATAGCATGTTTCTAGTTGTGCAACTTGATAAAGTTTTACGGTCATGTTGGTTGTATTCTTTGTTCTGCAGCATCCTGGGTACCCAGTGGCAAAGACAGTGGAGGTGCACCACAGTTGAAGGGAGCAAGATGGTTCTCTTATGGTGAACTTAAAAAAAGCACCAATAATTTCTCTGAAATCAATGAGATAGGGTCTGGAGGCTACGGCAAGGTAAATGATTTTCCCTCTATAAGCTACTCCCTGAAGTGGATCTGAGGATCTAAAGCACTGCTGAGTGATGATGCTTATGCTGCCTCCAGGTCTATAGAGGAATGCTTTCTGATGGACAACTAGCGGCAATCAAAAGAGCTCAGCAAGGATCAATGCAGGGAGGGCTTGAGTTCAAGACTGAAATCGAATTGCTTTCACGAGTTCATCACAAGAATCTGGTTGGCCTTGTCGGTTTTTGTTTCGAACAAGGAGAACAGATGCTAGTTTATGAATTTCTCCCCAATGGAACGCTTAGGGAGAGCTTGTCAGGTATCGGACCTTCTCTCTTGAACTAGCCAACAGACAGGTGAACAATGTTTTGTGAAAAAATACGTTTTCAACATTGCATATTCTGAGTAGACTTCATTTTTACATTTCCAGGGAGATCCGGCATTCATCTCGACTGGAAAAGGAGACTTCGCATTGCTCTTGGCTCCGCAAGAGGACTAGCTTACCTACATGAGCTTGCTAATCCTCCTATTATCCACAGAGATATCAAGTCTACCAACATTCTGTTGGATGAAAATTTAACAGCTAAGGTTGCAGATTTTGGCTTGTCTAAGCTCGTATCAGACAGTGCAAAAGGACATGTTTCAACTCAAGTTAAGGGCACACTGGTAAGTCTAGAAAATCTAATCTTTTATTGGGTTCATAGGTTTCTATTTGGCATGTATCAATGTCCCAATGGTGTCCTGTTGCAGGGTTACCTTGATCCCGAATATTACATGACTCAGCAACTAACTGAGAAGAGTGATGTGTATAGTTTTGGAGTGGTTATGCTAGAACTTGTAATGGCTAGGCAACCGATAGAGAAGGGAAAGTACATTGTTCGCGAAGTACAAACCGCATTGGATAAGAATGATGAAGAGCATTATGGATTGAAGGAGATAATGGATCCAACCATTAGAAACACAGGACTTATAGGCTTTAGAAGATTTCTGGATTTGGCAATGCAATGCGTCGAAGAATCAGCTGCAGATCGTCCGACAATGAGCGAGGTGGTTAAGGCAATTGAAACCCTTCTACAAAACGATGGACTGAACACAAACTCAACTTCAGCATCATCATCTGCAACAGATTTTGGCTCTACAAAAGGTGTCATCAGACATATTTATGGTGAAAACTTGCCAAAAAAAGACAGTGATCATGCCTTTGATTACAGTGGTGGATATACGCATTCTGCAAAATTTGAACCCAAGTAACACACACAGTCACAAGCTGATCTCCCCCTTTTGATTTAATTTTTAATATTTAGATGTCTTTATTATATGTTGTATGTTTACAACCATTGTTTGTGCAGAGCAACAAGTTGTTTTGCTGCTAGACAACAGCTTAAGTTCATGTAGCTTACTCAATCCTGCCACCCTAAATTAGGATTATTTGGTGTAAAAGATGACTTGTTTATTATATTCTTTTTCTTCAACTTGATTTAGTGCAAACGACAATATGGTCAACATATGATATGAGCACAGCAGATTAATTTAAGCTATCAAATTCATCTGCTGTCTTATTCAGCAATCAAGCCAATTAAATTGAACCGGCCTAATTGCAACCAGCAAACAATTATGCCGCATGACTTTTTCATAGTCTTTTATTTTTTGTTTTAATTTTAATCTGGTCTGATAATTTAAACACTTTTGCATGTTTTCATATAATTAGATATTATTATATTCTTAATTCAAAATTATTCAATTACATAATGACATATATTAAGTATATACCTATTTGTATACTTAAAATAAATATACATAATTTTATTAATTAAAAAACCCTTAAAATGTTTCAACATAGATAAAATTTACCCCTTGAATACCCCTATGATAGTTCAATCGCTTACCCAAAAAGAAACCCCATTTTCTTCTAAAATAATGATAAAAATATTTCTGGTCTTGAAATATCATATCTTAACGCAATTGGTGGTTTACCATACTTAATACAATGTACTAGATCATAAATAAAATTTGCAATCAACAAATTGACATGATTCAATTTTGAATTAACACGATGACATTGGAAAGCAAAGTAATACATATATTTTGTGCACTAAATAAAACAAATGAACTAAAATTCTTTGATACAATAAGTCTACAAAGAATGTCAACTTAGTCGAATGTCTAGATGCTCCGTATATCTCATACTCTATAAAGCATGCTCCAAAACAATGTATGTATTCACTTGAAATGGAACAACAATATCATAGTATTCTACAAAACAAACTTTGGTTTTAACATCCTCCAATTATTTAGAAATTCTTGCCGTCCATGAAGCTACCCTAAAATGCGTATGACTATGATATGCCATCCAACATATTCGAAAGACATGCATACTCCATTCTATTGCAAACACTCTTTTTATATTATATAAAGATATGCAACTTGTATTACGCAAATAAATGGAGGAAATATTAAAGTGGATAAAAGCAAAAACATATATCATCGAAGTTTTTCTATACACGAATTTTAGAAGAATCAAAATATGTTCAAGTGATAAATATACAGATTTATTTACCAAAACATTATCAACATTGACCTTTGAGAAATTGGTGTATAATATTAACATGTGACAACTCAATAAACAACCAAATTAATCAAATTATACTACAAATATAAGAGTATTTATGAGGAGAAAATACTTGAAAAGAATAATATAATAAACAAAATGTGTATTATACTTTTCTTCTTTTAAATAAGTTTTGACCGGTAAAGTTTTCTTAGTAATATTTTTAAATAGCTAGTTTAAACAAATTTAATAACACTCTATAATATATTTAATAATTATATTTTTCTTTTTAGTTTTCATCTCATTAAGTTTTTTTTGACAAAATTAATATAATTATTTAAAATAATATAAATTTAAATGACAGTATTATACCATTTATGACTTTCATATTATAATAAATGGAGGAAATATCATCGAAGTTTTTCTGTACACGAATTTTAGAAGAATCAAAATATGTTCAAGTAATAAATACACAGATTTATTCACCAAAACATTGTCAGTCAACATTGACCTTTGAAAAATTGGTGTATAGTATTAACATGTGACAACTCAATAAACAACCAAATTAATTAAATTATATTACACATATAAGAGTATTCATGGGGAGAAAATACTTGAAATGAATAATATAATAAACAAAATGTGTATTATACTTTTCTTTTCTTAAATCAGTTTTGACCCACAAAGTTTTCTTAGTAATATTTTTAAATAATTAGTTTAAACACATTTAACATCACTGTATTATATATTAAATAATTACAATATTTTTTTAGTTTTCCCCTATTAATGTAATTATTTAAAATAGTAGAAATTTAAATGACAGTATTATACCATTTATGACTTTCCACAACATACATTATATTTGCTTGATGATGAAATTATTTTTTTTTCAAATTCATTCGTAAGGAAGAGAAGATGGAAGAAAATCCTATAAATAGGCTTCACCCCTTGTTTGACACATATGTGGTAATATTTTGCCTTTTACATTTCGGTTTCTTTTTCATATCCAAAACCTAAAAATGCCCTGAAAGTAGAAAATAATTTTTTTTTTAAAATAGCAATTGAATTGAATTGATCAGGACAACCAATGTCATTAGTTTTTTCTTGCTTTGAACTAATTAGGGGAGTGACTTTAATTTTCAATTAATTTATGTAAGGACAACCTAATCCCACTTTAATAGGCCCCAACTATATTGTGCATGTTCCCTAGTTGGAACGTCTATAATAAGTTACAACAAACTCATAAAACCAACAATTACTTGCATGCACACAGACACATGCTTAAAGCACACCTATCAACTGTGTTTGTCATGGTGCAAAGGAACAAATGATTCATTACCAGCTTATCTTTACACATTTGTAGCGCCCAAGAGAGTCTGCAGAATTTTCTTCTTGGGTTGTCTCAAATGCATAAAATGTTGCTAATAGATTCTTATATTTAACAAAAACTTTACAACCAACATAAAAATTAAAACCTATTCACAACACTCTAAAGGGTTTGGCTATGTTGTCAAAATGTACAATTGTCATTATTACATTAAAATATGCACTTGTGTGTTAAAATTTCAATTCTATAATAACTATATTGATATGGTCGATTATTCAAGCTAGCTTAACCTCTAAAGTATTAACCAAAATATTTATTTATGAAGAAATCTACTTAAAGATGATTTTTAATAGGCCTTGTATGGTCTTAAAAAAATACACAACCCAGTTTTGAAATTTATTCTAGCAGTATTGCCAATATCATTCCCAATTTAGGGTTTGAATACTAGGCAGCTTTTATAATTTGCAAGGTGTATTAAAATATTTCGTAGAAAAGCACAAAAGCTGGAGTAGCTCAGTTGGTTAGAGCGTGTGGCTGTTAACCACAAGGTCGAAGGTTCAAGCCCTTCCTCTAGCGTTTTTTAACTTTATGTTATTGGGGCAATCCCCAAAAAAATGAATTTTCTTTAGCTAAACAAAATCTAATTTATATTTCTCGTTTGGCCTCATTTAAAATTTTAAAAAATAAACTAGAAAAGTAGCTTCTCAGGTTCTTATCAAGTTATTTATTTTTCGTGGATTATAATATTAGGCCATGCATGCATGAGTTAACGGGCACACAGTAAAGATTATCGGAACGGACATGCATGAGTTAACGGGCACACAGTAAAGATTATCGGAACTCCATTCCAGTACACGTAAAAGCTCTCTTCACTGTCGTCAATTCCCACCATCACCTTCAGTTTCTTCTTCTTCTCCTGCTGCAGCTGTTCTCATAGTCTCCATGGTAGTCAGTCAGTTCTCTGAATTAGCAGTGAGTATTGTTTGAAGTTGAAGAGAGAGAGGGCGGTGGATATGAATGGTGCTTCAGTTTTTGAAATTTTGTGGAGCCGGATGTGATGGTGATTCTTGTTGCGTGGAAGTTTGTGCTGACAAATACATAATTTTTTGCGTGTTTGTCCAGATTTTAGGAACCTATACATCAAAAACTGCGTACAGCACTAGTTTCCCACTATAGATTGGGTTGACATTAGAGCCGGAGAGAAAACCTAGAAGGACTTATCAGTGTTAAGTGAAGTAAGACACCTCCGGTTGTTGGTGTTCATAGGTCGGGTCAGACTTACTCTAGTATAGTCCATTGGACTCATGGATCGGACTGGACCTAAGATCTATTATAGTTACAGGTTGTTGGACGGGGTTGAGCCATTGGATGTATAAGGCTCACGGCTCAGTCCAATGTATATAGGATGAGGCCTTAAACGGATTAATCCATTTATATTAATTTTAATAAATAATTAATTTTTTATATTATAATTATAAATTAATTAATTAATTTTTTATTTTTTAATTTATGTAAACATTATCAGGTTAGCCCACTTGTCTTGTGTCTCAACCCAGGGCTCACTCCGGAAGGCTTATAGACCAAGCCCGACATACTATAGTATTGGGTTAGACCATTTTCTAGGGCTTTAGGTTGACTCTTGGGCCATTTCAACCCAAATCACACCTCTACCTCTGGTCATACCTAGTTTCCCTCTTTACAGTCTAGTTCTGTTTCTCTCATACATACTTTGGTACCAATTAAGCTCTCTCGGCTTGCCCGGACTCTCAATTAATAAATAGAAATGAACTGGTGGTCCAGCTAGATGTCACATTAGTTTCACGATCAAATAATCTCTAGCAAGTAATATTATATATAAAAATAATTTGTATAAATTTATCTATATAAATTAAAGTAATAACCTCTAATTAAATAATTTTAAATAAAATTATAAACATAAATAAAATATACAAACTTATTTATACAAACTCAGATTATTATTTGTGATTGAGTGATGTGATGATTTAGTTTTTTTTTATTTCAAAATCACGCAATAAAATACTATGATTTCAGTTTATATAAATAAATTTATATAATTTGTTTATTTATTATGTATTGTAATTATGAGCATTATCATGCATACCCATTTTGGGTATATAAATAGGTACATATTTATATGTATTGTTATAGGATTATATTTTACTTTATTATTAATTTAAAATTATTCAATGATATAATAATATATATTTATTATATATTTATTTGTATATTTAAAATGTACTTATACACATATATATAGTTTTACTGTTGTAATGGGTATCAAACATTTGGCATATTTTTTAAATATAAATCCCGTAAAGTTGTATAAATGACAACCAAATTTACTTGCTTTATTAAAACATAAATTTTAATTGAATAAAGTTAAAATAACCAAAAAATAAAACAATTCACTATATAGGTAAAACAATAAAAAAAATTAATTACAAAATTTATCATTAAGTAATTGGCAAAAAGACATATTCTTACTCAAGATATAGTAAAATTTTAAACTCTCATTCTTTAACTTTTAAAAACCTAAATACCTATCTATAAATGAAAATATATTAAAATTAAAGGTAAAATCGTCATTTAACTATAATATTTAAAAAATAAAAATTTATATTATTTTACTCCCTTAATTTGAAAAACTAACATTTACTCCCAAAACTAAGTTTTCAAAAGTGATATTTTTTTCCTTACCTAAGGTTCCAAATTTCGTGGGTGAACGATAGCCGATGTCTCTCCTTTTGTGTAACATCCCTCCCTAGAAGTACTACCCACCGAAGGAGAAATGTTACGAATTAATATTCGGAGCGTCTATTTTTTTTCTTTTTTAAAAATACTTTAAAATAAACGCATCATTAAAAGTGTTTAGGAAGTATTCCAAGAAAACTGAAAATCTGGAAGTGAACAAAAGATGTATATACTCATATGAAAGCTCATCTGAAAGCATCTGAAAATAGGGAGTAATCATATGCAACTGTACCATAATCTCAAAAAGTCAAAAGTCGACAAGAACATGTCACTGTATGCATGTAATATAAACTAGAGATAACCTGCTCCAGCCGGATTTACCTACGCTGACCTGACCCTGCCTCGCAGCTACCTCGATCACCTGTACCTACAATCAGGAAAGAAAAGGGAGTGAGTGATAAGAACACTCAGTAAGGGGAAAGAATCAAGTAAACTATCTTTTTTTCCTGTTCTAACTCACTTTTGGGACTCAATCTCACATCCTAACATCTATAAGAGATTGAAGGGGTAATTTAGTTCACTCTTTACTATTTGGGTCATACTTTGTCCCATTTGGTGTCTATTTGATACTTTATGGAAGCTAACTATAGGGATTTGGCACTTTTCTAAGCTCGAGCTCTCTTTCTTTCTTTCACTACACCATTTCTGAATCTGAATTGAGCTTTACTGCGAGCATGCTCTACTGCGAGCAGACCCTACTGGGGGTCTATGTCCTACTGCGAAGTGCCCTACTGCAGGCAGTGTAGTGTAAAGTGCCCCCTCATAGTTTATAGCATGCATGCGAGTCTTATATCTTACTAATTTTGCTTCAATCTAAATTTATTCATAACTCACCAGACATTACTCTTGGGACAACCCTTGAATCTTGAGTCCCAACCTTTTCTTGCTTTTCTTTCTTTTCTTTTTCTCTTTTTTTTTTCCTTTCCTTTCCTTTCTTTTCTTTTCCTTTCCTTTCTTTTCTTTCTTTTCCTTTCCAAACTATAAAATACTGTTCACAACCCTGTTCATTTGACAGGGCAGCATTCTTTTTCATATAATTTCACAGCCCAAACGGTTCCTAATTCATACAAGCTATATATCTTTGAAAAGAGGATTCAAATAGCTTTCTAACAAGCTATAATAGCACTCATAATTCATTCAATCAGGCAGTCAAAACAGCAGATAAAGTCAGTGGCAAAAACTACCTCCTCTGTTTATTTGATAAAATAGTCCTTGTGGTTCATGCAATATTTAACAATCCAAATGATCCTCAATTCATACAAGCTATATATCACTGAAAATATAATTCAAAAATCTTTCCAACAAGATATAATAGCACTCATAAATCCTTATACAAGACAGTCAAAACGTGAGATGAAAGCAGTGGCAAAACTGCCTCCTCTGTTTATTTGGTAAAGCAGTCCTTTTGGTTTATACAATATTTAACAGTCCAAATGATCTCTAATTTATACAAATTATATATCGTTGGAAAGAGGATTCAAAGAGCTTTCCAACAAGATATAATAGCACTTATAATTCATCAAATAAGGCAGCCAAAACATGGGACGAACTCAGTGGCAAAAACTGTAAATATTATGCAACTTTCTGCCATGAACAAAATCACATACATAGACATCCCAAATGGCAAAACAATATTCCTCAACATCAAAATCATCATTTATAACATAGATCCAAGGAACCAAAAGCCTAAAATATGTCACATATCAAAGATGACATCCCTTACCTTGTTTCAAGTCAAATCTTTGCAAGTTGGCTTTCTCCTCTTTGTTTTGCTTCCTTTATCACCAAGATCACTTTAAATCAATACCAAAACACACTAACATATTCACATAACATGCATATAAACATAGATAAAAGGAGAAAGAAGGAGATCTTTGGTTACCAAAGCTTCCAAGGTGCTTCTCTTTTTTTTCTTTTTATTTTATCTTCCAATATCTTTTCAATTTCTTCCTTTGGCTTCAAGAAAGCAAAGAAAAGGCATGAAGAATGGTGGCTGCTGGAACATGGACGGAAAAATGATGGAAAAGTCTTCTCTTTCTCTTTATATATAAAGCCTTATCTTTTTCTCTTTTTCTCTTTGTCTTTTTCCCTTTCTTTTCTTTTTCTTTTTCTTTAGGTATATATATATATATATAAACACACATATACATGTAAAACAAATATATGTACTTAAAATGGGAAATATCTCTAAATAGAGTCAAAAGACATAAATACCCCTGAAACATACCTGAGAGTATTACACTTTGATTGATGACATCTGGATTCGACAAAATCCAAATTCTTCATCGTCTAGACAACGAAGATCCAAATAAAGAGTTTCGACTTTTTCCTAGCTTTTATCGAATCCAAACATTGTCGATTGGAGAAAAAGCGTCGGAAGGAAAGACTACACGAGGAGGGAGAGAGACCGATCATCATTGGTCAAAAATTCATTGACAAAATTTGAAACCTTAGGTAGGGGGAAAATGTCACTTTTTAAAACTTAATTTTTGGGAGAAATTGTTAGTTTTCTAAATTAAGAAGGCAAAATGATATAAACTTTTATTTTTTAAATATTATTGTTAAATGACAATTTTACCTTTAACCCTAATTGAAAATTTTAACAGATTTTAGCTTATGGGTGGGTGTTTGGATTTTTGAAAGTTAAAGGGTGAAAGTTTGAGATTTGACTATACCTTGAGTGGGAATAAGTCTTTTGGCCTAACTAATACTATGTGTACACACTTTTAGTATACAATTCAGAACACAAATGATATGTCATCATATGATTGAATATTATTTTATCTTTAATTCAAAATCATCCACTTATATGATGACATATTATCTGTGTACTTAAATTATATATAAAAAATATATATACATAATTTTCTTTTATATTAAAGATACATATTACTAATATACCATTTTGTTGTATTTCATGTAATATAAGTTATGAAAAGACATCGTTTCTCATTGAATAATAATTAAAAATAATATCACTAAGTTATTCTTTTATCCCTTTTTTTACCTCTTTAAATAAAGAATTAATTAAAAATGAAAAAGGATTGATGATGTATGTGTTTGTCAAAAAGAGTGGAATAAAGTTGTGCCTGCATTTGATTTTCAAAAGGAATTTCATTTAAGAGTTTGATTATATATTAATGTCTTTACTTATTACATGATTCTATAAATAACAAAAATTAAATAAAGTGATAATATATCTTCTAAATTATAAATCAACTAATTTAAATATAATTAGATGTAATATGATAAGCTTAAATTTACAACTTTGACCTAAAATATACCAAATTATCTCTTAAATCAAATAATAATGATAATAATAATCAAATTAAAAAATAAAAAGGTCATTGAATTCGTACTAGGAAAAATAGAACAATACAGTGGATGTGTCACGCACGTGACTCCGAGGAGCCGCCACGTAAACATACATTTATACGTGGCACGTTCCTGTTGGCAAGTCCATCCATCTTGCTTCCCAGAACAACCTTCGTACTTTTTATAATACCGAATATACCCTTAGTGCAACGGAAGCTCTCTCGTTCTCGTTGCTCTCTTCTCTTCTCTTTTCTTTCGGAGTGTTGTTTTAGTGCTATTCTCTGTGATTTTCACTTTCTTTTTTTTTTTTTTTTAAATTAATTCATATATTCGGCTCTCAGATTTCGCGATCCGACGGTTCGCATCGTTCCACTCATGACTATGATGACTCCTCCACCGTTGGATGTAAGGATTTTTCTGTTTCTATATCTGCAACTGCACTTGCACATGTGTCGAATTTGAAAATTTATATTTATATTTTGATCGTTTCTTCTGTTTGAGCGGATGTCATGATTTGCTAGTTTTTTGTTTTTGGGTTTAAACTGAGTTGAATTTTGGGAAAGTTAGGTGCTTAAATGAGTGATTGATATATAGGGTTTTGATTTTGTAGCAAGAAGAGGAGGAGATGCTCGTGCCGCATTCGGATATAGTGGAGGGACCTCAGCCAATGGAAGGTTTTATTTCTGATAAATTAAGCTTGTGTAATGTTTCGTGTGTATTGGATTGTTTTTAATCTTGAGTTATTGCACATTGGTTAGTGGTGGCACAAGTGGAGCAAGCTAGTAGTGTGGAGAATGGGCCAGTGGAGGATCCTCCATCAATGAAATTTACATGGACTATTGAAAATTTCACTAGACTGAACATTAAGAGGCACTATTCAGATGTATTTGTCGTTGGTGGTTTCAAATGGTAATTAAATGATGGGATAATGTAGTTCAGTTATTGAATAATTAATGGATTGCAACGTGATTTAATGTGGTTTGGGTTGGTTCGGCAGGCGGATACTTATGTTTCCAAAAGGAAACAATGTGGACTACTTGTCTATGTATTTAGATGTTGCAGATTCTTCAACTTTGCCATATGGATGGAACAGATTTGCGCAGTTCAGTTTGGCTGTGGTTAATCAAGTCCATTCCGGATACTCAATCAGAAAGGGTATTTTCTTAACTATATATTGTTGTTGGAGTTTTACTGTAAATATATATGCTTCTGTCATATGTAATTGCTGGAAATGGTTTTTTGTTGATAAATTTTATGATTTTTCCATTTCTATCATGATTATTTGCTGCTCATTACTCCTTGAAGATTGGTATTGATGGTTATCTATTCACTTGATTGTGTGTTTCTTCTTGAATTTGAGGCCTAATTATGTATCCATCTGCACAGTATTAAAAGTATAGGAAAAATAGTTTTTTTCTATTTCTTATGTATGGATACTCTATTTACAGGCTAAAAGGTGTAAATAAATTTGAGTTTTGGTGGCAACATATTTTTGCAATCTAGAGAATTATAGGGTAGAGGCATGTAATGTTTTATTTTGATGAGAAATTGAGGGTCATTGAATATGGTTAGCAGCTTCATGTGCACCAATCTATTTGTGTGGATACTCTGGTTGCATGTAATTACAATAAGATTGAGATGCATAATTCGCCAACCTGGTCAACTTCGAAAGTGTTGGATAGAAATGGTAATAACATTACAGGATTTTAAGAATTGCTTTGATCTCTCCGATTTTGTTAGGTAACCATATGTTTCAGTTAATTGTGTTGAGCGCTTCTGTCAAAGAAGTTACTTGGAATTTTTTATTTTTGGAAGTATGATATTAATTGATGCGTAAGTTAAGACAAATATTTTTGCTGATAAAGATAATTGCTTCTATCTTAGATTTTTTCTGTATTTTGCAGACACTCAACATCAATTTAATGCAAGGGAGAGTGATTGGGGTTTCACATCTTTTATGCCTCTCTGTGATCTTTATGACCCTAGTAGAGGATATTTGGTGAATGATAATGTAGTTGTAGAAGCTGAGGTCGCTGTTCGTAAGGTTCTGGATTATTGGTCATATGACTCAAAAAAGGAGACTGGTTATGTGGGTCTTAAGAACCAAGGAGCAACCTGTTACATGAACTCTCTCTTACAGACTCTGTACCATATACCTTTCTTCAGAAAGGTGAAGATGCAGTCTTGTATCTTCGTCCATAATCTTGCTCTGATTTTTCTTTTGTAATCAGTATTATATTTTAGTGAAATTCCTCATCGGCAAAATGTGTTTCAGGCTGTGTACCACATGCCAACAACTGAAAATGACGTGCCAACAGGAAGCATTCCTTTAGCTTTGCAGAGTTTATTCTATAAGCTTCAATATAATGACACAAGTGTTGCTACAAAGGAATTGACAAAATCTTTTGGATGGGACACATATGATTCTTTCATGCAACATGATGTACAAGAACTGAATAGGGTCCTGTGTGAAAAACTTGAAGACAAAATGAAGGTATTGGTGGTTTAGAAGGTTTTACCTTATTTTTTCCCCCTGGCATGCATCTGTGTTATCTTATCTTGGTTATTATTGTTCTGTTGGCTCAGGGAACTGTTGTAGAGGGGACAATACAACAGTTATTTGAGGGTCACCATATGAATTACATTGAATGCATAAATGTGGACTACAAGTCTACAAGAAAGGAATCATATTATGGTATTTATTTATTCGCAAATGTTTAGTTGTTTGGGATTAATTGTTTGTTTCTGTTGATGTTGCGTGGTGAATGTGCTTTTTATATGGCAGATCTTCAGCTTGATGTCAAAGGCTGTCGGGATGTCTATGCTTCTTTTGACAAGTATGTGGAAGTTGAACGTCTAGAGGGAGATAATAAATATCATGCTGAAGAGCATAGTTTGCAGGTTAGTTGGTGCGAGTTGATTGGGACCAGATATTGAGTTCTTCCCCAGCCTAGTTGGTATATGGTTAATCACCCATGCTTTAGACTTTATAATAAACACCTGACGGCTGTTTGTGGATACTCAAGTGTGCTATGCTAGCCAACTCTTTTTTCTTATTTTTGAACTGCCATTTATATACACAGCCAATTTAGAAAAGATTTAAAATGCAGTAATTGTTGGTTTTCATACCTTGTCCCTAGGCACTTAAGTGTTTTCAATATTGTAGACAATAACGACCAGTTGGATGTTTCATTCTAGAATCTCTTCTCATGTGATTTTTTATTACGATTGGTTCTTTTAGCATTTTGATTGATATTCAAATTCACATATTGGTGTTTTGGTGAATCGAGAAGCATGATATTTCTCACTAAGTTGAAATTATGTTTGGTTTAGTTAAGTTTACCTCACAAACAAGGGGCTTGACCATATGCAAAGTTTTGTGCTTGGATTTTGTTTTGATGGTTGTGGACTGTACTTTATAGCTGTAAATAATGCCACCTCAGAGAAGTTTATAACTTTTGATTTAGGATTGAGCCTAATATTTGTAAATTATAGAAAATCAGTAGGGAACTTGATAGATAGAAACCATGCCTATAATTGAGCAAAAGACACTGAGCTCTATAATTTAGAGTTAGTAAAAGGCACCTTAAATAGACCCAAAAAAACCATAGCAAACCGTTTTATTCTAGGATTGACCTAGTATATTGTGTTCAACATTCTTAAAAACTACGCTTGTGATAGACAAATGCTTCATCAACAATAACATCAATATATCACAACTTTTTTTTTTTTTAGAAAATATGATGCACCATGATATTATCAATTATTAAGTGCTAGAAAATAGAATTCTATGCTTTAGTCCCAGTGGTATCAAATGTATAAGTGAGGCTCAACTTATAGAAAAAAGGTTAAAGGAACACTTCAATCACACTATTAAAATATGACACAAGACCCTAACCTCAAATTGTTACCTGAGATAGGGTGAAAGTCTTTTGTGAGTCATTTTGTTTGGGCTCTTTTATAGAAAAAAATAATGGGCCAAAGAAATAGAAGTGAAAATTGTTCACAAAATTTCTTTGTTTTTAATGGTTTATAGAGAGAAAGGGACCAGAGGTGTGAAAGTGCATATTGTCTGGCTAGTTTAAAAAAATATGTTTCCTAGCCAAAAGAAAAAGAGAGAGAGAGAGAGGCCTCAAAAGATGCCCCTGCACTATTTCTGATGAAAATTGTGTTGGCAAGTGATTTCATAATTATATGAAGATTTTAAAGTCCAATATTGCTCCTATGCTTCATTAAGTTCACATTACCAAATTTCATTTTCGAGATATCAATTCTGGAATCAAACTGAAAGAGATATTGCATTTTTCTTTAGCTACCATGTTCAATTTCAGTACTTCTATTGTTTACAAAAAACAAAAAAAAGAAAAAACATACTACTACTATGGGATTTAATTGGTTGGTTCCCCCTGTGCATTTCTGTGATACTTGTTTAGGATCTTCTCTCCTAGCAAGTTAGTTGTGGCACTTTGTCAAAGTTTTCAAGGCAACAAGTGGCAATTTTGAAGCTGGTTCAAAATGCATGTGGTTGAAATTTTGTTTATTTCAGGATGCTAAGAAGGGTGTATTGTTTATTGACTTCCCTCCAGTCCTTCAACTTCAACTGAAGCGGTTTGAATATGATTTTATGCGGGACGCTATGGTGAAGGTTCGTTTTAAAAATTGGTTTATTTGCTGAATGATTTGGATCATCAGGTTGCATGTTAAGCCAAATCCTCTGTGTTTGCACTTCACATGCGTAAACTGCATATCTTAAATATGAAACATTTATGCTGATTGACAAGAGGTCACAAAAAGCTTCTATGCATACAAATTTTTCTTACTTTCTGATCTATGTGATGAATCTGCACTAAAAGGACTGCTAGCCAGTGCTTTTATTTCTAATGAGAGTGACAAAGCAGTCTTACATAGTCATGAATAGGAACTTACATATATTTTTCTTGATTATTCCATTTCTTCTTGGATGGGGGTTCATAGTTATGACATTCATCTTTATAAGATGCTCTAGTTGCGAGAAGGTTATTTGTTCTACAATTCTCCTTTTGTCAATATTAATTTGTCTCCTATTTTGTGCATGCATTGATTTATGTCCTTTTTGCACATTGATGTATTTATTGCTCATTTTAGGCTGACGTTCATCTCTAAATTCATCATACTATTGAGTTCATATGAACAAACTTGTTTAAGTCAAGGAAAACTACTTCTAATACTAATTGTTGTTGTTGTTGTTTGGGTAGATAAATGACCGCTATGAGTTTCCTCTTCAACTTGATCTTGATAGAGAGAATGGAAAGTATCTATCGCCTGAAGCAGATAGGAGCGTTCGCAATCTTTATACCCTCCATAGGTGCTAGTCACTTGAAGCATATATCTATCTATCCCCTTAAGCACTAAGCAGAACTAGAAGAAGAGGGTTCTCATGTTTAATTGTCCTCATTTAAGATGTATGGAATAATGCTTAATTTGATGAATTCTTGTAATTTTGTTCTCTTACAGTGTCTTGGTTCATAGTGGAGGTGTTCATGGTGGACATTATTATGCTTTTATCAGGCCAACCCTATCTGATCAATGGTATGCATCAAACTTGTCTGTAGGTTCTAAACTAATTTTTTATCATGTCCCTCACTTTTTCTCACTCTACTTCTGCAATTGCATAGAATGGTGCAAGTACATAATCTTTACTTTTGACTCTTTAAATTAGCATTTTTTGAATTGACTGGGAATAATTTTAGGAAGTATTCCACTCTAGCCATCTGCCATCATTTTCTTTTATTTGTTTTTTAAAGATAATCATAGAAGTTCTAAAATCAAGTTGCTTTAGTTTAACTACTTATTCATAATCACCAAAGATTGCTCTATATGTGGCCAGTTGGACTGTTGGTAATTTCTAAGCGCAGATTCTTCATATCACTTCTAATATTATTAAAAAACAAAACGTTGGTGAATCAGGATCTTTTTGATGTGCTTAAATAACTTTATTGGTTTCTTAGGTACAAATTTGATGATGAACGAGTCACTAAAGAAGATATGAAGAGAGCTTTGGAAGAGCAGTATGGTGGTGAGGAAGAGGTAACTAAAGATTTCTTAGATTTTTCCTTTGCTATGTCTACTCTCTGATATTTGACTTGATTATGAATGACCTTGTTGTGTTGGGCTGTTGTATTTGCAGTTGCCGCAGACCAATCCTGGCTTCAATAATACTCCTTTTAAGTTCACAAAATACTCAAATGCATATATGCTTGTGTATATACGTGAAAGTGATAAGGATAAAATAATATGTGATGTTGATGAAAAAGACATTGCGGAACACTTGAGGGTAATTCTTTTTAGTGGGTGTGGACTACTAATTTATATGTATTCTAAATTTGTGCTTTTTCGGAAAGTTTCCTGACACATTCGACATCTTAATCCAGATAAGGTTAAAGAAAGAGCAGGAAGAAAAGGAGGACAAGAAAAGATATAAAGCAGAGGCCCACCTTTACACTATCATCAAGGTTATTCTTTTCTTTCCTTTTTTGGTTTATTGTCTAGTTAGTACTGGCATGGAGTGTGCAAGTTAAAGTAATAGCGCAAGCCATTCATTGGTGATATAGGTTGCACGGGATGAGGACCTTGCAGAGCAGATTGGAAGGGATATTTATTTTGACCTTGTGGATCATGTTAAAGTTCGTAGTTTTCGTATCCAGAAGCAGAAGCTATTTATTGCTTTTAAGGTAGTGTTTATTTGCATATTTTCTAGTGACTTGAAAAAGTTGATATTTATGGACTGTGGTTGGGTAACAACGTCATTACTTTAACAGATTCAGCATGACTAATTGTGCAGCAGTTTAGTTCATAGCCAGAATCTCATTTTATACCCTACAATCTTTACTCATCTAAGTTTGACTTGGTTCACAGGAGGAAGTTGCCAAAGAATTCGGAATACCTGTACAATTTCAGCGTTTTTGGATTTGGGCGAAGCGGCAGAACCATACATATCGTCCCAATCGACCTTTGCTAGCCCAAGAGGAATCACAAACTGTAAGTAGTTTGTATTTCTGCAGCTTCTTAGATGTTATTTAGTTATTTTTTATAGTTGTGTTGAATGATTATCTGTTTTCCATTTGAATAAATTTTCTCTTGTAACAATAAAGTTAAGACTCAGGGGGATCATGACAACTATTCTGCTGTATAATTCCCTTTTTTTTTTTCACTGGCCATGAAATTTTGTTAAAAGACCTGATACAAATATATACTGTGTTGCTGGGAAGTTTGGAACAGCTTGTAGTATTATTTAACAAATTTTCTTAGAGGAGGACATTACCCCTGTTTTTACTTAGAGGGGTGTTGCTAATTATGCATGCTAATTAGTGCTCTATTTATTTGTGTTAGCTAATTGTTGCCACTTGCTTCTTGTAGGTTGGACAGTTAAGAGAGGTGTCAAATAAAATGTACAATGCAGAATTGAAGTTGTTCTTGGAAGTAGAGTTTGGGCTGGTAACTTGGCCTTAGCAATACCTTAATAAATCAATAATTGTTCTTGCAATAATGTCAAAGCAGAAAATTCAATTTTTAATATAAGCCTTTACTGTTTTTGTTGCAGGATTTACGACCTATTCCTCCACCTGACAAATCTAAAGAAGACATTCTGCTTTTCTTCAAGCTTTATGATTCTGAGAAAGAGGAACTCCGGTATGTAGTAGTTTCGGTCATTTTATTCTAATCCTATACCTATGGTCTTATTTCATGATTTCTAATTTTGTGATTTTTTCCATATTTCTAGATATGTTGGTAGGCTCTATGTCAAGAGTTCTAGTAAGCTAATGGAAATTTTAGGGAAGCTGAATAAAATGGCTGGCTTTAATCCAGATGAAGAAATAGAACTGTATGAGGTTTGTATTCAATTAACCTGTTTTATTTTTTTTTTTTCGTTAGTATATTTTTGTACTCGATGAGATTGTATTAATCATATAAACCCTGAAATAGTATTAATCATATATCCTCTGTTATGCGCTCTTCAGGAAATTAAATTTGATCCTTGTGTTATGTGTGAACACCTTGATAAGATGGCGTCTTTCCGGTTAAGTCAGGTATGTACTGTTTTATTTTGTCCTAGATTTGTTGTCAGATGGAATTTGATACAGTGACACGTTTGTTGATTGCAGATTGAAGATGGGGATATCATTTGCTTCCAAAAATCTCCTGCCCTTAAAAGTGAAGGAGAATGCCGATACCCAGATGTGCCTTCGTTTTTGGAATATGTGCATAATCGGCAGGTGGTAAATATGTTGAAACTTGTAATTCAATTATAAATATTTGCGTTTTTAATTGTTTGTTTGTTGTAGTCTATATAATAAATAATACAATAGATTTATGGCAAAGTTGGCATCTATTCTAACATTATTCTACAGTGTCCACATTTTGTGTACGTAAAAAAAGAACAAGATAGATAGAAAAAAAAAGATTATAGAGAAAATTAGCTAGAATATAGAGAATTTTAGATAGTTAGAGAAGAAATAAGATAGAAAATAAAGTGTTTAGATGCAAAGTCAAACTTAATTGAGGAAAACATTTAAGGGTGATACCTTTACAGAATGACATAGCCAATTTTTCTTAGATATTAGTTGTGTAATGTTTTATTTGATTTGTTTAATTCAACTTAATTCCTTTTGATTTGATGCTTTATAGATTGTTCGTTTTCGATCACTAGATAGGCCGAAAGAGGATGATTTTTGTCTAGAGTTGTAAGTACTTTCATTTGTAAATCATATTTCATCTCAATTGAAGAATCTTTTGTTGTTATCATCATTGTTTTTGCTGGGTATTTCCCCCAAACTACTTCAGGTCTAAGCTACATAGTTATGATGAGGTTGTGGGAAGAGTGGCTCGCAAAATTGGTTTGGATGATCCTTCTAAAATCAGGCTCACTCCTCACAATTGCTACTCTCAGCAACCTAAGCCTCAAGCCATTAAGTATCAAGGAGTAGATCATTTGTCAGATATGTTAGTGCACTACAATCAGGTAGCTGTCTCATCTAGCTGTTGATATGCTTACTCTGCTCATAGTAAAACTTTTAGATATCTTCAGTTTTTTTTTTTTTTTTCTGTTTACAGATCTCAGACATTTTGTATTATGAAGTTTTGGATATTCCTCTGCCAGAATTGCAAGGTTTAAAAAATTTGAAAGTTGCATTCCACCATGCTATGAAGGATGAAGTATGTGCAAAATCTGTAATTATTTTTTCTATTTTTCCTTTTGTCTTTTATTATGGACCATTTCAGTCCTCTGGTTTTCTTACCTAATCTTGTTTAAATTATTTGTTGTCAGGTTGTGATTCACAATATCAGATTGCCTAAACAGAGCACTGTAGGTGATGTGATTAATGAACTTAAAGCAAAGGTAAGCTTTGTCTTACCTGGGAATAGAATATGGATACAATGCCAACGTGATACTTGCTTATTCTACTCTCTGTTTGATATACAATGTATTTTATGTTGTTGCCTACAAATTACATATTGCGTACTGTTAAACAGGTTGAGTTGTCTCATCCAGATGCAGAACTTAGATTGCTGGAAGTATTCTATCACAAGATCTACAAGGTAATTACGTTTTTTTTAATTTGATCACAGTGAACATTTGAGCAATTGTACCTAAGTTTAAATGGCATTCTTTGTACTTCGTGAGCATTTGCAATATGGAATTGGAATGTTTGTTGAGTTTGGAAGTTTCCATTGGATAATTATATCATATCTGATTCATAATTCATGCAGATCTTTCCACCTAATGAAAAAATAGAGAATATAAATGACCAGTACTGGACTCTACGTGCAGAGGAGGCAAGTCTTTTCTATGTTTTACCTTTTTGTTCATTTCTCTTTGTTTTGTTTTGTTTTTGGTTAGCATCTTCTTTTCAGCAGTTGAACATTGTAAAATTTTTAAAACTCTTTCTTTTCTTCTTTGAGCTTAGGACATAGGACACATTTCAGGTTCAAATGTGGACCTCCTCTCACTTTGCTGCACACATATTTTTGAGTTCTATTCTTGTTATATGATTTTTGTGATTTGGAAAATAAACGGAAAATTTTGTTTTTGTTGCATTACTTGTGTTGCGCCATTAATTACTTAGAAATTTAAAGAGTATATGTCATCTTGGCATGTCAACTTGTTTGTTGTTGAATTAATGTAATGTGATATATTTGTGGTTAATTCTTCTGTCAACTGCTTGTTCACTTTTGTAAAGCTCCCTTTTTCCATTAATATGTTTTTCATGATTTTTATAATATTACATTAAAAAGAAAAATATACATATTGCTACATAGTTGTACTCTGTTTGCTAACCTTTTTTTTTTTTTTTTTTTTGACTCAGATCCCAGATGAAGAGAAGAACCTTGGTCCTCAGGATCGCTTGATTCATGTTTACCACTTCACCAAGGAGTCTGCCCAAAATCAGACGGTATTGAAATGTGTATAACTGCTATGTAAACTTTTTGTTTTTGAGTCACTAACAGAAAATATTCATAATGCTTTTTTAAAATTTTCCTCTTTTAGCAAGTACAAAATTTTGGAGAACCCTTCTTCTTGGTCATCCATGAGGCTGAATCTCTTGCTGATGTTAAAGTGCGCATACAAAGGAAGTTACAGGTTCCCGATGAGGAGTTCGCTAAGGTATATGTTGGAAGTTCAACGATATTTTTAACTTCATGTTACTATACATATTTGATTGCGTTCAATATTGAACTTGGTTTTTATTCTACTTTTGCTGGTTAGTGGAAGTTTGCTTTCTTGTCTTTGGGTCGTCCAGAGTATCTTCAAGACTCTGATATCGTGTTTAACCGTTTCCAGGTATGTTTTCTTCTGATGTGACTCATTTTATTCTTGAATATTCGATTCTTATATTTTCTGCTTGCTGAAACTATGTTTTGCATTATTTCTTCAGAGAAGAGATGTTTATGGTGCCTGGGAACAATACCTGGGTTTGGAGCATTCTGACAATGCCCCTAAGAGAGCTTATTCATTAAATCAGGTAACACATTTTGTTGCAATCTTTTTATGTCCTAGAAATTGTTAATTGCTCATGGTGCATTACTTTCTCATAAGTTAAAGTCACATTACGGACTAGGATAGAAAACAATTGGAATGTTCATAATTCACATGGTGAATTGCAGAACCGTCACAATTATGAGAAGCCGGTCAAAATATACAACTAGAGTGAAGAGTCAATGATCCACCAGCACATTAGGCACCATAGATAGGAATGAGAAGCCTACAATGCCGTAAATGGCATTATCAAACCGGGGAAGGAGGCTTACATCAAGGGTATTTCTGGAGTTCCAATATCTGCTTGTAGGCTACATTTATTTGTTTAATGCGCAGGCAGCTGGAGAGAGACTTATGTGAGGTCAGGAGTAATATTTTGTCATTGTTTGACCCGCCCAGGGAGGAGAGGAGAGGTAAGTGGCTTTGCTTTCCGTATACAGCTCCAGTGTAATTTAGCAGTACATAAAAAGATTTTGATGGGGATGTGTACCGGTTGTAGGATTATGTAAAAGAATTTTAGTGCCTAATTTTAAGGCAGACTTTTTTGGATTTTTTTTTTTTTGTTTTAAAAAATTGTTGTGCCAACATAAATAAAACGATTTTTTGGCACTTTTTGAGGTTCGGATTTTAGAAATAAATCAATTAAAAATTATTTCATATAATAATAATAATTATTATTACTGAATTTTATCGTTTCTAAGAGATCCATTTTGCAACATAGAAGACTTAATGATCTATCGGAGCCTATAAAAATAAATCGTTAAGTAGAATCTTCAGGCTTTACTGAGGGTGAAATTATTATTATTATTTTCTTTGTATAAAATAATAACTTGATGTTGAAGCAATATTCAGCGGAATCGGAGTAAGGGCGTGAATAATTTTATTCAAATTGTAAAATTAGATTGAATTATTTAAAAATTACGGTTTGATTTGATTTATAAATAGTATGATTGGGATGAAAAATTTGGAAAAAATAGTTTACTGTTTGAGTTATGGTTTAAGTGCTTTTTAAATCAAACTATATATATAGGTGAAATAATATTTTCTACCCAATGTTTGATGAAATGGTAGTGCTCATTTTTTTTTTAATTTGAAAAAAAAAAAAAGTTTTTTCAAGAAAAGATTGGGGTGTTAATGACATATAATGGTATGTTTGGGATTTTTTGTAATTTTTTAAAATTTTTTAAAAGGTGTTTATGATTTTTTTCTAAGGGTGTTTGGAAAATTAAACAAGTTTTAGAGTGTTTTTTTTTAAATATTTTAAATTTTAAAATGTGTTTCAATAGTTTCAAAAAACTATAAATTACGGGTTTATATCACTTTATTTTTTATATTTATTTTTATATATTTTTTGTTTATTTTATATATTTATTTCATATCTTATATAAATATAATTTAATATTATTTATTTAGTAAAAAATATTTGAAAGTAATTGATTTTTTATAGATTTAAATTGTAATTCAAACTATATTTTTTTAATTTGATTTGAAATAAAAAATTATTTGATTTAATTTGAATTTTTTTCTAATTATTTTTTTAATTTAATTTGAAAAAAATTTTAAATTATATCAAAACAATCCGTACACACCCCTAAATTGAAGGGTTGACAATTGTTTTGTGACCTAAGTCCGAAGATGCAATTTTGTTTACCCCAAAAAAAAAAGCAATTTCATTTTGTTGGAGATAATAGCATCCTATTATTTTCTCCTTTCTTTATAGGTTGATTATTTAAGAGATTATTAGGAATAAATTATTATAATTTATTGATAAAATTTAATAAATATAAATAATTATTGTGTTTGGTTAGAGATAATAAAATAATATTAATATATTATTATTTTATTTAAATACCTTTACTAATTATATTAATTAAAAATGATGTTTTTTTTAAATTAATAAGTAAAAATATAATTATAATAAAATTAAGATTACTTCGATAATTTTTTAATATATAAGGTGAATAAGATATTCAGATTATCTCTTATATTATCTGTCACACTACTATTAGTATTAAAAAATTATTAAAAATTTTTATTACTTACTAACCAAACAAAATAATATAAAAAAAAAAGATAAATTATCATAATAATCTTTTTATTTCTGAAACCAAACGCCTCTTTAGTATCTTCCATTAGTATTACTGTAAATTACTTTTTGTATTCACAGAAATACCCCCTTTTTTAACATATGTACCTCTTGTAACAAAACTATGTACACAAATAATATATATAACTTTATACACAAATATTGATATATCACCATATAATTAGATAGTTTAAAATTAAAAATAAAATAACATTCAATCATATAATAATATGTCATTATTTGTATATAAAGACAAAATTATGAATATTATTTGTGCACATAATACAATTCGAAATAATAATAGAAATGATAATGGAAAGAACAATACTATGTATATCAGTTTTGAGTATACAAATATGTATATACTTGAGCATGTCATCATATGATTGAGTATAATTTTATTTCTAATTCAAAATTATTTAATTATACGATGACACATATAAATATGTATATATTTGTATATTCAAAATGAGTATATATAATTTTATTGTAATGGAAAAATATTAGCTAGTATGAGATAAAAGATACAATTTAAAAATATGGAAAACGATAGTGAGCACTACGCAAGTGACTTTTGCATATTTGATTGTAATTTACAAGTTTTATGCATTACATAACACAGGGAAGAGGAGAAAATTGGCATGCTCTTTATGTACAACAAAAGTCCCTCAAGTTATTCTGTCAAGCTTCATGTGAGCTCCCCTCTGAGAGCACTGGCAGCCCTTTGAATGGCCCTGGCAACCCTCCACACCTCATGCTGAATCAATGCCCGCCCATCCCTCTCACTCATTCTTCTCGATTGAGATATTGCGTCTGCTATTCCAGGAAAGAAACCCAGTTTACTTTCATAGTTGCTTGGAGATCCGTAAATCTACAATGAGTAGTGCCATTGTCAACATTTTACACAAAAGCATGGTTTGTAAGCAGTGTTGCTGAATTAAGGAGGAGGAATCTTACAAGATGTTTGAACCATTTCCTTCCTTGAAGCCCATCCGCATCTAGGAAGCCTCTTTCAGCAAGCATCAGCCGATCATTCAGAGATCGAATATTCAAAACAGCAAGATGATCTATGGCTTCCTGCTCTATCAATTTCTGTACTCAAACACAATGAATGTTTCAAAATCAACATAAGTAATAGCAAAATGTATTAGTGACGGTTTGATAAAGGATCTAAATATACACTCTATGAAGTTTCGACAAATTTCTTTCCATGAATTTCACCTTTGCTTCTACTTCAGCTTCTTTAGCAGCAGCAGCAAGTTCTTGAATTGCCTTGGTTAAAGGATCTAAAGATGCCATCCCATCCAACAAGTTACTCAAGATATCTTTATGCACCTACCGAGAAGGAACAAAGTTCACAAGAGAAATTACACATTTAAACAACTTTTGAACTGCACTATATTCATTTGAAATTCATTGGCCTTTTCTTTATGTTATCATGATGTTTTTCTTTCTTTTTATGAGAGCTCATTAATAAGCCCTCTTGCTTGAATAGGATAACATTTTTTACTGAGCTCAAAATTTTCATCTACATTGCCAGGGATCATGAGAGAAAGATCAATGCTTTCCAGATGGCCACATGGCTATAGGAAAATTAAAGAAAACTAGGACATTCCTCGATCAGCAAGTTTCAATTATCTGAGTCCGAACTCAGATTGTTTTATATAATCTTTAACTCAGCTCAACAATGCTTGGACTTTGATGTCAATTAATTGTTAATATAATTCACAGGGAGTAGACAAAAAAGGAAGACTTGAAAAACCCTAGCATACCTGTAATTGACTGGCATAAGAGGTGTAATTGAAAGGCAAAATCGAGTCATCAGCCAGGCGAAGGGCTAGAAGTCCCAATACTCCAGCAACTAAAACAACAATTAAGAAAAAAGAGTAAGATTATGCTAACCAAATGATGATAAAATGAATGATTCCTTACTTTATGTATACGTCAAAAGTATATATAAATATATATTGCCTGGGGGTCAAAAGGAATGAGAAATCTAACCAGCCACATGCCGCTGAAAAAGTGGGTCTGCATGGTTGACCATCCAAGTGTAGGAGTCAAAAGCAGTATGATAGACCGGAAAATCTGTTTGCCAGTGAAAATCCTTAGATTACCAGCTCTTTAGCTTCAAAACTAGATTTTGCTACTCAAATTAAATATTATATTCATATACTCACAATTAATATGATAACAACATTTCTCAAATCACAGCCAGCTCAAGGGTTCATAAAAGTAGAAGATGAAATTACTGCCAATTCATTTAATATTATAAATGAAATACACTATCTGAATATTCTTCAAATTGATGTCATGAGGTAGAAGATTGAACACTTCGATTTTTGTCACACATGCAAAGTTAAGCAAAACTTAAATGCAATATCTGCTCAACTCCCAACTTGAAACTGAAAAAAAATTGCCAATAATTTCCGTAGGGTATGAGAGGAATACCTCTTCCATAGTATACATCAACAGAAGGAATCCCGGCATGCTGCACGAAAGGAACAAAATCTGAATCCACTCCACTCAGTCTTTGGATCTGCAAACCAGACAAGACAACCCAACAACGTATATTGGAAAAGTTTCACGCCTCCAAGAAGATTACCACAAAGGACAAAAGTTTGACTGCATGAGACATTGGTAGGTTCTGCTAAAGCCCTAGGGGGAAGAAAAAAGATAACAAGAGAGATTATTCTTGTTTGGCCAAGTCCCTTGTTTCTCTTATAGTAGTAAATCAGTAGGATGTCATATTAAAATAGAAATGTAAATGTAGATTACAATGACAAATATTAAGGCCCCTACATTGACAACACTGTTTGCAGTTGCCCATTGATCGTACACAGTTTTATCATCTGAATCAGGATCTTTGACCTGAAATTACCATACAATAGTTAATGATCAGAGCAGTAATGAAACTAGTTTGTGATCAAAGAAACCAATTAAAACAATTTGAAATTATCGTCATTAACTTACACTTTTTGTCACCTCAATTAGAAGATTATCTAACTGAGGAGTTGCCCCAGCAAAGAAACCAGGCCCTTGAACTGCACAATCTACATTAAGATAGGCCACCGCTTTTGCACCCAAATTGACCAGGTTCTGTTCAACCCACTCAGTGGATCCAACCTGAAAGCACAAGTAACCAATATGCGAACTTGAGTCAAAGACTTTAAAGCACAAAAGTATTACCAAAAGAACTCTCTTTTGAGCCAATGTTCCCTAAGCTATCCATGACATATACACACAAACCTCTTAAAGACACAGCTATGTTGCTGTGGAAACGTCATTAATAGCATACATGTAGAGGCATTAACAACAATAGGGTCCCAAAACTCCCTTCAAATCCACATAATTCAAATAAAAAATTTGCTCTTTAATTCAATTCAAGTTGTCTATCACTAACCAATAAACTGGTTTTTCAAAATTAGGATCAGTGCAGCTGCCACTTAACAAGAAGTAAAGTTTGATAAACACTTAAAGACCTCTCTATTCTTGTCCAAACATGTGTAGTAAATTAAATGACGATTGATGGTAATTGGACCAACAGAAAAGGGGTTGAAGCTGCGAGGCAGCAACAGTCAAGCAAGATAACATAAGTCAGAGAATTTATTTTCCCAAAACATGTAAAATTGCTTATAAAGAATTAGTTGGGTTCTGATTGAGTTCCTGTGGATCCTCATTCTCACAAACTACAATAACTGCGAATTATTTACATTTATCTGATGCCTTTTCTTGATGCATTATGCATTGCGACACAGCCAGTTTATATAATTCTTTCTGAACAAAATATCATTACAAGGATTAAAATGTCAGCATCTAACACACTGCAAGTATATTCAAAACAATACAAATAAATGAATAGTGAAATTGATTATTACCTACCATCCCAAATTCTTCAGCATCCCAGCTGCAGAGAATAATTGTTCTTCGAGGGCTCCACCCCTTGTGCATCAACATAGCATATCGTCGGGCAATGTCAAGTAGGGCTGCTGTCCCGCTGTTTGGGTCAACAGCCCCATATGTCCATGCATCTCTATGGTTTCCAAGGAGCACATAGCGATCAGGCTCTTCTAGCCCTCTTATAACAGCAAAAATATTATGAATTGTTGCGACCTTTTCTTCCCCCTAGAAGAGCAGACAAATTTTCTTTTTAATCAAGACATATTTGGAAACAGTTTGCCAAAAGAAAAAGCACATTCTATTAGAAGAAAAAGAGAATGAGAGGCAATACATAGAAATGCAATTTTCAGTCAATAAAACACTTGCATCAAGCATTAATGTAAGGCATTAAAAACATGTGATAAGATGAAACAACCATAAATCTCAACCCTAAGTTTTTACAATAAAAGCCTCTCCGCCTACCAGAGGTAGGATCCTTATTTTATCAACCTATAGGAAGAGTTCCTTAATCCATTAGCTACCATATATCTACACTCGAACCAAGTGGCGGGTACATGTCATGTACCATAACACCACAAACCAACCTACAAACTTACCCGATAGAATTCCACGTGTCCCCTTACGAGCATAAAAAATTTCATTCCATTTCAACTGTCATCTCAAGACCATGCATAACACTCACAGTTTACCAGGATTGACAACAACTTGCCCAAATTGGAAAATCTTTGTCCCAAGTCCAAATCACAACTTTTTTGGAATCATAGTAATCAACATCTCATATTCTTGAGATTTAAAAAAAGGCTCAATAGACAGAGATAGTCAAAAGTTGCCTGTAATTCAATCCAATTCCCACAACCTAAGCAAATCAAAATTCCAGCAACTAAAAAAGGTAAACCATGCTAAAAAAGAAATTAACAATAACATGATAGAACAATAAAGACCAAAGTGATACAAAACAGCTTCCCAACGACACTTGATCATAAGATGCAACAAATTAAACAAACAAACAATCAACCAAGCAAGCAACCTGGTAAGTCAAATTCACCAAAGTAGGTCCCGGGCCGATCCTCCCACCATTTACTCGAACCAGACCACCCCAAGACTGAGGCATAAACCTACCAGCAAGAGACCTCAAAATGGTTTGTGCACTCTCAAAAGACAAGGGCAAAGATGGAATTTTAGGAAACCTCTTCAAAACCTCATTGTCTTTCAAGTCTAAGCTCTCCCCACCTTCAACCCCCGCCCAACCTGGACTTAGTGGGTCCCCCACTCCTCTCATCACTGTCCCTCTCTCCACCCCATCAACACCACCACTCCTTAACCTATCCCTCTCGGCGAACAACAGCACTCCCAGCGCTCCTCTAGCCTCTGCTTTTTTTATTACACCAACCCTCGACAAGGTCTCGCCTTTCCTTGCCATCACTACGCACCCACTAACATTCACCCCCATCACCTCCAGCGCACGGTAGTCCTCCTCCCTCCCGTAATTCACAAACACCACCTTACCGTACGCCGACCCAGACGGCGAATATGCGTGATACGGCTGCACAATGTCATAGAAAGCGTTTTGAGCGATACCCTTTTCCGTTAACGAGAAGTTAACAACAACCCCGTTGCTAAAATGCGCCAGGAGAGAACCATGTTGAGGATAAGACAAGAGGGTCTTATACTTCACAGTATGAGCTTCAAGGCCAAGCTTTTCAAAGTGTGAAAAAACATATTGTGTTGTAGCCAAAGAGGGCTTTGTGCCGGCAAGGTGAGAGTGTGAAGTGAGGGAACGGAGGTAATCTGAAAGGGTGAAGTTTGAGGCCAAAGAGAGAAACTTTTCCGGATTTTCAGAAAGGGATGTAGAAAAAGAACGCTGGGGGTGATGCACGGAATAAAAACCCAGAATGCAGAGGATGAGAAAGAGCAGAAAGCTGATAAGAGGCGACGGCACTTTTGAAGGGAATGTGAAGAGGGAGGTGGAGAGTTTGGAGGAGGTTAAAGGCATTGTTACTGGGATAAAAAGAGGAAATTTTGGAAGATTCTAGTGAGAGAAAGTAAGGGTTTGAATGGAGATGACAGTTACATAGGAAGAAAGCAGAAGAGTTTTGGAGTACATAGGGGGCGAGTGGCAGAGCTGGGTGGTGGCACTGACGCTGAAGTGAGGGGGGAATTATCATATTTAGAACTAAGGTTTATAAACATAGGGACCAAATTGTAATAAAATAAATGTTCGTTTGTTGGTGGCGACAAGAGAATCAGAATGTGTGTGCTTGCATCCACTTTTGATTTGAGTGGAGACAGCATTAAGCGTTGAGGATCCTACCAATAATCATTGCTTCATGTACCATATATTCTTTTATGAAGAAGACAACATGCTCCCAAATTCTATTTGATGCTCCATTTCTAATCATAATTATCTTTATTACCTCATCAAATGGATTGAAATTGAATAGCCAACATAATTTGTCTTTTCCATTAATCACGTTAAGGAAAGATTCAAGTTAGAACAAAATTCAAACAAAATAGACAATTGTGATTTTTCAAGTTGGATTTAGTTTTAGGAAGTCCAATTTGTAGGATTGCTAAACTTAAGACATAATAATCAAACTCATAATCATCATATAATTTTTTTTAGAGATTCATCCTATATGAGAGTTATTCAATTCTAATCGAATTTGTTTGGGAGTGAATAGTTACTATACAAGACAAACTTTCGATAGAGCAAGTACAATAATTATGAATCTGATCATTATATTCTAGAGTTTTTGATCTAACACACTAGGTCAAGTTTCTTGGTTACAAAAAAAAATATTACTGTAATTTAAATTCAACAAGTTTTTAGAGAGTTAAACCTAAACTTAAGTTTGATATAAAAAACACAATTTGAACTTGATTGAAAACGATTATTTTCTATCTGAATTATGTCGAAACGACAAATTACCACCATTAAGGCTAAAAACCAAAAAATTAGGTTTGTAATGTTACATAATAGATAAGAGAAATATCAATCATTTAACCCACCATTTATTAATAAACTTGATCATTTCATTTCTAATCACATTTCAATTTCTTTATTTTCTTTTATTAGAAAATGTACATTTAAAAATATTTTTTAAATAAAAATAACTTTTTTTAGCTTAAACTCAATAAATTTTAAAATCATACCTCAAGTTTAGATTTAAACTCAAACCATGACAACTCATTCTAAACTCAATCAAATCGAGTTAACTCAATTAAACTCGAGTTAACTCAATTCGAATTAAATCCTACTTGTGATTCATACATACACTATCAACACATAAGGGTAGGTAGTCTCTGGGGATTGACATACCCATAATATAATCTTTAATTTGTAAATAGAATTTATATGTATTATGTTAATTTTAATTGTCATTACTCATAATTATAACTAAAATTCTTTCATACTCCCACAATGGAATTACATGTTCCGTAAACAGCAAAAACCAAACCAAAGGATAATATGAAAAGATCCAAAGCCCTTTGCCAGAAACTCAAGGATGAACCTAACAATTTCAGGTGAAATGTGGCAGGCAAAACAAAAGAGATTAGGGCACTAACAGTGCTTCCCATAAGTGACACAAAAACTGCAAATCCAGGCACAAATGAGGCCAATGTTGCCAACCCTAAAACCAAAATTGCCCTGCTCATGTAAAAGCAAAATTTTCCTGATTTTGTCATTGAATTCTCAGAACCATTTCTGGGCAGCTTCTGGAACCATGAGACTTTCTTCAACTTCTGTTCTACTATCTCATGAACTGGATGTACCATGATTGGGAATGTGAATATCAGCCCCAAGCACAACCCCATCTGCCAAAAAAAATTAAATTAAATTATCATCTTGTTTTAGATTTTGAGCTGGGTTTGGATTCTGTATCCGAAAACTGTTTTTGAGAACATGCTAGTTGCTGATCCACTATGAACATGCAGACAAAAGAGGCTTGCAAAAAGATAAATGCATCAAACTTTATGGATATATATTATATGCTTTTTGATAGTATTGATCATATTCAAACAGTGTTACATGTCATTGACAACTATGAAAAAAGGTGAACAGAAAGGCTTAATTCCAAAAACTGGTTTTGGTTGATCTTTCAAAAGTGCTATTTATAGTGGGGAACAAGCACTAGAAATTTCAAGATTCAATCTTTAAATTATTGAACAAACCAAAACCAAGGAAAATAACAAGCATATCAAAATATAACATGCACCCTCAAGGAGTTAAAGGGCAGTTTGAGTGACAAAAAGGTGTGATGTTACCCATTAAAATATGACATAATTCAATAATTATAAGACTGAAAGTTTTACCTGTTCAATATAATTAGTTCAATCATAAAAAGACAGTTTGACTAGGTAGGATTCCTCGTTACCCATTAAAACATAATATGTCATCTTTGTACTTGCCATACACAATATTTTTACTAAGCAACAGAGCCATAGCTTTTAGATGCAGGAACTAAACTGGGTCTGATTCTGGATTTGGTCCAAATTTTTTAATCTCACCCTACATGTACTTGAGAACAAGTACTAACCCAGATTAAATGCAATATGTGACATGGAAGAAATTGAGATAAACAATAAATTGCAAGCATTAAACATAAGTTGATAAAGAGAAAATTATTGAAATTACCTGGACTGCAATGGAAAACCAATTGTGGGGCAGATTGAGAGTGACAATATCCTTAGTCTGATCACCATAAGCCATGTAACCAAAATAGCCAAAAATTACATACACAAGTGTAATCCCAGTGAAAGCTTGAGCCAACAGTTTGGAAATCTGCCTCTCTCTTTCATTGATGACTCTAGAGCCAGAGTCATCCCAAACCCTTCAAAACAAAACACTGCCATGCCTCCAGCAAACGGCAGCCCTCTAATATGAGAAGTGATGGCTTCCCTGTCACCAAAAGAAAAATCTTCCCCGGCAATCATTTGCACATCTTGTTTCACCACTAGAGCCATGGCTAACAAATTGCAGATATCCGCGAAAATACTGAAAGGGGAAAGAGATGACAGAGAATTGATCCATGAGAGTACAATCTGAAGAGGGATTACTAGGAATATGAAGGAGGAGGATGTGAAATTGTGGCTTTTGAATATTGATGAAAGGTTCTGGCCGATGAAGAGTAAGTATGCAACAGCACCTCCACATTGGGAAATGAAAATCAAGAACTCAGTTAAATATCTCCCTGTTTTTCCCATGCATTTGAATCCCATATCTCCATATGTTTTTGCCTCCGTTGATTCTTCTTCTGATGCTAATTTGTTTCTGCATTGAACCTGTGCTCAAGAAATTGTTCATAAAGCTCTTCAAAAAAGCAACTTACCAGTCTAATTTCTTAGACAGTTTAAGAGATGATTGAATGGAAAAACAAACAAAACTGCTTCTTGGTTGTGAAAAAACACTAAATTTATACACAAAAAGGAGAGAAAAGAGGTGGAAACGAACAAGAAGAAATTATAAAAGTGCTTCTAAAAAGTACTTTGTATAAACCAACAATTTATACGAAACAATGGATAATAATCTGATTTCCTTAGCACCTTAAGAGATGAATAGAGAGCAATGGGACGGGTTAAGGTCAAATATCTTAATTTTTGTCTCCGATACAAAAATAACAGAAATCCATATATTCTCTCTGTGAGAGAAAATTTTCGACGTTTTCCTGTCATCTTTGTGAGAAAATTCTCTGCTTTTTTTCTTCTCATCTGTACTAAAAAAAATATTTATTTATTAAGCTTAATAATATATTTTATTTATTAGATTTAACAACATATTTATAATTATTTAAAATTTTTAAAGGTAATTCAATATATTTAAAAAATATGTAGAGGAGAAATGGGGATGAATCCTGTCCCCCACGCTAACGGGATTGTAGCTATCTTGGTCCCGTGGGGAGTCATCTTCACGTTCGGGCAGGCCAAAAACCAGTTTTGGAGGCCGAATTAAGGTGATTGAATATAAAAAACTGCATCTGGGTTGTGAAGAACACTAAATTTAGACACAAAAGAAGAGAAAGAGGAAACTAACAAGAAGAAATTATGAAAGTGCTTCTAAAAAGTACTTTACATAAACCAACAATCTAAATGAAACAGGGGAAAATAATCTGATTTCTTTAACATTTTCCACTGGAAAATAAACCGTCCACCCACGGGTAGCAGCCTTTCCGAGGGTCGATATATCACCGACTAAGTAAATCGATGTGGAAAATCAACACATTTTTGCTGATGATTGAATGAGAAACAAACAAAACTGCATCTGGGTTGTGAAAAAAACACTAACTCTAAACACAGAAGAAGAGAAAAACGAAGGGAGACTAACCAGCAGAAGCATGCAGTAATAAGTGGAGAGCCCAGCAATAATGACACCAATAGATCCCGCAGCCCAGCCAGCCACTTTGAAAGCAAACGGGAGGCCTAAAACGCCGGTGCCGACGATTGACACGACGATGTTGCCGAGGGTTTGGAAGGTGGAGGCGGTTCCTGAGGGGCAAGAGCTTTCCAGGAGAGGAACCTCAGTAGTTTTGTCAGCTTGATGTGCCATGGCAGGTGCAGTTAGAAGTGGGGTTGGGGGCACATGGAAACGAGGCTTTTTCGAGAATGAAGAATAAGAACAAGAAAATTAATGGCTAGAGGCTCACTCTCGATTGTGATTGTGAGTTGTGGTAGGAGTTCGAGTTCCACTCAATTTCTTCTCGTCCATAATTCCAGGACAACACAGCGATAAGACAAAGAAGAGTCTAAGATTTGGGAAATTGAAATTTTTAGCACTTTTTTATTCCGTGTATACAAAATTACCACCTATCCTAAAGCTTTCACAAATATACCACAACAGTACTCACCTTCCCCAAAATACCCCTCTTCAATCTTTCATGCATAAATTCTCTCTCCTCTTCTCTGCAACTTTTTTTTCTCTTCTTCCTCTTCTTCCAAAGTTATAAAGAAATCACTCTCTCTTCTTCCTCATCTTCAAAAACAAAAACAGGAAGGAAACAATCAAATTCTTCAAATTAAGAATTCTTCAAAGTAAGGATTTTAAAAAAAGAGGGGAAAAAAAAGAGCAACCTACAAGATAAAAAATGACCATCGAAGAAATGACCATGTAAGATGATCATGTAACAGTATTTAACTGGAAAAAGAAAAAAAAATTGATATTTAAGGATTTAAGTGAAACAAAAAAAAATTGGACATTTAACTTAAAAAAAAAAAAAAAGGTTGGCGTGAAAGTTGCTGTGTAACGCCAACCCTTAATATATGTATATAATATTAAATAATATTATTATATTAATATAATATATTATATACTATAATATTATAATATATTATAATTTATATAATTAAATTATAATATTTTATAATATAATATTACATATATAATATAATAAATATTATATATAATATATATAATTATTACAGGGGTTGGCGGCATCACCAACCCCTGGTAATATATATTATATATATAATAATATTATTATATTAATATATTATAATTATATATTAATATAATATTATTATATTAATATAATATATAAAATATTATAATTTATATAATTAAATTTTAATATTATTATAATATAATATTATATATTATATAAAATATATTATATTATATTTTAATTAGAATATTATAATTATATTATATAATTATATATTATAATATATTATATACTATAATATTATCATATAATAATATATTAATATAATATAATATAATTTAAATAATATTATTATAATATAATATTACATATATAATATTATATTATAATATAATTTTATATTTTATAAAATATATGTAAAAGGAGTCTGGGTTGGCGATAAGGGGAAATTGGCCTGTAGCATTAATGTAGGGTGGGCCCACCCTTTATAAAGCAAAGCATGATTTTTATATATGTATAATTATTTAATTCTATATATATATATATAATATTATATATATTAATATAATATATATAATATTATATTAATATATTTTTTTGCCAGTATTAATAATTATATATTATAATAAATAATATTATATTATATATAATATTATTATTTTTATATATTATATTATAATAAATAATATATTATATTATTAATATATATATATATTAATATTATATATATAATATATAATATATAATTGCCAAAGGTTGGCGGCATCGCCAACCCTTGGCGACGCCAAGGGTTGGCGACCCCGCCAACCTTTGGCAGTATTAATATATATTATTAAAATATATATATATATATATATATATATATATATATATATATATTATAATATTATAATATATAACATATTATAATATAAAATATTATATTATATATATTATTAAAAAGGTTTTCTGAAAAAAAAGTTAAAAAGGTTGTCAGAAAAAAAAAACTGATTGGCAAATCTTATTCGATAAATTTCAGATTTCAGAAAAATGGAAAAAGAAAACTGGAAATCTTATCGGTAGATTGAGTATTTAATTAAAAAGAAAACTGGAAAAAAAAAATTAAAAATGGTTGGCATGGGTTGGCGTTTTATAATTTTTGGGGGTTGGCGGAAACGCCAATCCATAATTATAAATTAAAATAGGATGCCAACCCATAATACTTTTTTACAGGCAAAAGGTTGGCGTCACCAGGCACCAACCCATTATATTATATTATATTATATTATATAATTATATTTTAATTATAATATAATATTTACTATATTATAATATATATATGTTAATAATGTAATATATTATTTATTATAATATTATATATAATGTATAATATTATATTATATAATATATATTATTTATTATAATATTATATATATTATATTATATTAATTATCTAATATTATAATATAATTATAATTATATTATATATTAATATTTAATATATTATATTTAATATTTACAATTATATAATATACTTATATAATATATAATTTATATAATATAATATATTATATTATATAATTACAAATATTAAATATAATATCTTATATATTAATATATAATATAATTATAATTATATTATAATATTATATAATTAATATAATATTATAATAAATAATTATATATATTAATAATATATATAATATAATATTTTATATTATAATATATAATATATTATTTTATTATATATAATATTATATTTATATATATAATATTTTATATTATAATATGTTATATATTATAATATATATATATATATATATATATATATATATATATATATATATATATATATATATATATATATATATATATATATATTAATAATATATATTAATACTGCCAAAGGTTGGCGGGGTCGCCAACCCTTGGCGTCGCCAAGGGTTGGCGATGCCGCCAACCTTTGGCAATTATATATTATATATTATATATATATATATTAATAATATAATATATTATTTATTATAATATAATATATAAAAATAATAATATTATATATAATATAATATTATTTATTATAATATATAATTATTAATACTGGCAAAAAAAATATATTAATATAATATTATATATATTATATTAATATATATAATATTATATATTATAATATATAATTATTAATACTAGAATATCTTTAATATTATAATAATATATAATAATATATTTTAATATTAATATACTATTATAATAAAATAATAATAATAATAATATAAATAATATATAATTATAATATTCTAATTAAAATATAATATATAGAATTAAATAATTATACATATATAAAAATCATGCTTTGCTTTATAAAGGATGGGCCCACCCTACATTAATGCTACAGGCCAATTTCTCCTTATCGCCAACCCAGACACCTTTATCAGCATATATTTTATAAAATATAAAATTATATTATAATATAAAATTATATATTATATATACAATATATATAACCAGGGGTTGGCGACATCGCCAACCCTTGGCGACGCCAAGGGTTGGCGATGCCGCCAACCCCTGGTAATAATTATATATAATATATTTTATATATATTATATTATATATATAATATTATATTATAATAATATTATTTAAATTATAATATATTATATATTATATTATTATATTATTATATGATAATATTATAGTATATAATATATTATAATATATAATTATATAATATAATTATAATATTCTAATTAAAATATAATATAATATATCATATATTAATATATAATATAATTATATATATATATAAAATTAAATAATTATATATATATAAAAATCATGTTTTGCTTTATAAAAGGTGGGCCCACCCTACATTAATGCTGCATGCCAATTTCCCTTATCGCCAACCCAGACTGCTTTTACATATATTTTATAAAATATAAAATTATATTATAATATAATATTTATAATTATATAAATTTTATTATATAAAATATGTAATATATTATAATAATATATAATTATAAAATATATAATATTATATTATAAAATATTATAATAATATTAAAAATTAATTATATAAATTATAATATTTTATATATTATATTAATATAATAATATTATATTAATATATAATTATAATATTTTAATATAATATTATTATTATATATATAATTATAATATTTTAATATAATATTATTATTATATATATAATATATATTACCAGGGGTTGGCCGCCAACCCCTGTAATAATTATATATAATATATTATATACTATATATGTAATATTATATTATAAAATATTATAATTTAATTATATAAATAATAATATATTATAATATTATAGTATAGCATATATTATATTAATATAATAATATTATTTAATATTATATACATATATTAAGGGTTGGCGTTACACAGCAACTTTCACGCCAACCTTTTTTTTTTTTTTAAGTTAAATGCCCAGTTTTTTTTGTTTCACTTAAATCCTTAAATATCAATTTTTTTTCTTTTTTCAGTTAAATACTGTTACATGATCATCTTACATGGTCATTTCTTCGTTGGTCATTTTTTATCTTGTAGGTTGTTCTTTTTTTTCCCCTTTTTTTTAAAAAATCCTTACTTTGAAGAATTCTTAATTTGAAGAATTTGGTTGTTTCCTTCCTGTTTTTGTTTTTGAAGATGAGGGAGAAGAGAGAGTGATTTCTTTATAACTTTGGAAGAAGAGGAAGAAGAGAAAAAAAAGTTGCAGAGAAGAGGAGAGAGAATTTATGCATGAAAGATTGAAGAGGGGTATTTTGGGGAAGATGAGTACTGTTGTGGTATATTTGTGAAAACTTTAGGATAGGTGGCAATTTTGTATACACGGAATAAAAAAGTGCTAAAAATTTCAATTTCCCCTAAGATTTTGTAGGACTCTATTCGTATCCCTACTTTCTAGCATGCAAAGCAATACCCCTATACTTTCAATGCCAACATTATGACATTCTATCCGTATTTTACAATAAATATATAGTATGATATAATATATATTTTATAAAAAAATAATAGAATAATAAAGATATATATATAAATTTAAAAAATTTTAAAGATATTTGTGATATTTTTTTTAGTAATGACGTGTTAATTTGAATTTTTTTAATATTTTATTTTTAAAAAATTTATCATACGATACAATATATAATATAAAAAATTAGATTTTCAATAGACCAAAAGACTTATTCCCACCAAAGATTTGATCTATTCCCAAACTCTCATCTATAAAATTTTAAAAACTCAAATATCTACTCTTTTATTAAAATTCTTTATTAAGGGTAAGGGTAAAATTGTTATTAAATAAAAAATATTAAAAAAACTAAAAGTTTATCTCATTTCTTTCCTTTAACTTTAAAAACTGATAATTTTTTCCTACCCAAAGTTTGAAAAGTTATAATTTTTCCTAGGGTTTTTTTTCTTCTCCGTTGTGGCTGACAATCAACCTTTCCCATCCATCTTCCTATTTTGACCGCTCAAAAGATGCTCTTGACAGTCGAAAGGCTAGTCGTCTTTGTTTGACATTTGATCTCTTTGGGTGAATAAAGATAATTCGTCTTCGTCCATCCAAATGTCTTCATCTAAACGTTGTTTTTGTCTAAACATTTTCATCTCTTAAGTGTCCTTCAGAGGAAGACAATTCTTCTTCATCCTAGTCTTTTGGCCACTAATGGCATCTCTCAAGCGGTCAAAATTGGAAGATGGGTGGGAAGGACTAGTTGTTGATCAAAACGAAAAAGGTAGCCAGAGAAGAGAAAAAACCATAGAGGGAAAAGATAACTTTTTAAACTTTGGATAGAGAAAATTATTAGTTTTTTTAAACTAAGAGGGAAATGAGATAAAATTTTGATTTTTTGATTTTTTTTTTGTTAAATAACTATTTTACTATCAACCTTAATAGAAAATTTTACCAAAAAAGTATGTATTTGAGTTTTTGAAATTTTATAAATGAGAGTTTAAGAATAGACTAAACATTGGGTAAAAATAATGTTTTGACATTTTTGATATACGATTCGACTACCATGATCTATATTACAAATTCTTGACATTTATTTCGCTATTGATCCAATATATTTCAATAGCATAAAGATGCAACTTCATTAGATCGTGTTTATAAATTTACATGATAAATTTGTGCAAAATTTGACAATGTTACTTTTGCCTTTCAAATCGAATGACAAAATGGAAAAAAAGAAAAAATGTTAGTTTTGAAACAGGAGCAAAACATATTTTTGTGATAATGTGATTCTTTATTCTAGGTTGGTTTTAGAAATTAACACATTGTTAGCTTTTAGATTCAAATTTTTATAAATTTGAGAATATTGTTAATTTCTAAAATAAAGGTTGAAAAATTTTCATTTCTATGTTATAAATTTGTTTTCATGTGGGTGTACATTTACAACCAAGACATGACATGCACTAGATATAGTAGAAAGAGACATAAAACAAAATTGAACATAAGTGTCTATTAACAAGAAGAATGATAAAAAGAAATTTTTTTGTGTATAAAAAAGTATAAATTTAAATCTTTTTTAAAAATATTTTAAACTAATTTTTTAATTTATCTGATTTAATAGTTATGATTTGAATGATTCCTATTTACCCAAAACAATTGAATATGTGCCTACTATTATTTATTTTTTGTTATTTTAGTTACCATATTTTAGTAATAATTTCAATAAGAGCGATATTATGCATGCATATTTTGTTGTACATAATTTAAGTATATAGATGATATATCATTATATGATTAGATATTAATTTATTTTTAATTCAAAATTATTCAATCACATGATAATATATTATCTGTGTATTCAAATTGTATACAAAAAATGTGTACATATATTTTTATTATTTCAATAATTAGATCACACAATACAGTCAAAGCTCAAGCACAAGCTCGAAATGGGAATGACTTATTATTTCTCTTATCTGCAACTACTACGAGGGGAATTGAGAATATGTTGGCAACTTTCCTTTGGAAAGAAAATTCCTTGTCCCATGAAGGTGCAGACTAAGCTTAGGCTTTAATTTGTTATCACTAAAGGGATAAAAGTTTATGAATCAAAAGGATTCGAGATTGAAATAGGGTGGCGGTTTTTAAGTATGTATGGAGACTTCTTACGGATCACACTTCTATCTAGTGATCTTGAGTTCATAGGGCTCTGCTACGTGGTTCTTCATAGTAGCATGTCAGAGTTCCCTCTGCAACTTCATGTTCAAGGTGGAAGATTCTTCTTAGAATATTGGCTTAGATTGGTGTCGGCTCTTTTTGTCACATGCATCCAGTGCTGGCTTTGAAATGTTGGAACTGATTAGAAGTAATTTTATCCTTGAAATTATCTTAGGAATCCCATTAAGGAATTACAGTGAGATTTCCATGTAATTTGCAATTTCCATGAAGAAACCAAAGCATCAGTTCCCAATTTGACAATTTATGGCACGATGGAATCAAATAATCAGTCAGCAAATATAAACCTGGAATGTGGCACTGCAAAGCTAATTGAGGAATAACAAAACACAAAAAGATGAAACAAGTGTGGTCTACAGGCAAACAAGTTTCTACTCTTTTATACTGATAAATAGATAAGCACTAGATCCTTGGAATATCTACTAGGCCTCAAATCAATATGGCTGGCAGACATACTCTATAGCATGCATAAGCTTTCTCCGAGGACCAACAGCATCCGCACCCATATCCTTGAGCTTCTTCATAGTTAGATTCACCAACTGAAATTTATTGAGAGTCTTCCCCTGGAAAAGCCTAACAAACTGTCCCAGTCCTAGTGATGCTAACCACCTACTCAAACCACCAGCTTTTTGTAGTTTCCTCTCAAGATTTAATGCCCGCATCCTTTGATTTAGCAACATACTCCTATCAATTGAACCACTGATGCCATGAAAGTTTCTTGGGCGCTTAATAGTTTTTGACATGCCTGTTACACCAAGTGTATAACATGACACTGAACCACGAGTGTGAACTAGATTTTCTGGATCCATTCTAGAATCTATCAATGGAGGTTTGGCTATGGCTGGAATGTACAGATAAGGCGTTTTTCTGGCAATTTGGATACCTTTTGTTGGAACCAATGATGCAGTCTTCTCTGGTTCATCAACTATAAGTTTCTCAGAACATGCCTCAGTTGAATATTGCGATTGTTTGTTAAATGCTTTTCTAGGCGAAGCTTGCAGTTGACTTGGTCCCAAACTTGGCGTAGTGGACTTATTAGCTGTAGGAAGGCTTGGAACCAGAATGGTGACCTTTTGCTTTTTAACTATAACCCAATCTTCATCTTCATTCAAATGCAACTCAGCATTTGAGTTGCTTTCATCTTCTGCCGTTACATGTCTTTGCCTTGACTTGACCATTAGTCGCAGACCTGTTTGTTACATCAATAGGTTTAAAACACATAATATTTTAACCGAAATGTCAAGAGGATCACCAACCAAGTCTGAAAAAAACTAGAATTTATCACCTAAAATGAACACATGGCTCTTCAGCTAATAGAGCAATGCCAATTTTTTTATAACCACATATAAGTCAACTACACTCTACATAAGTCACCACATCTTCTTGGTGGCCGATAATTGATTAAGATTTTTTTCTCTTCATCTGAAAATCAATCAACTTTCAAACAAAAAAAGGAAGCCTGGCAGCGTTAAGGTTAAATGCTTCCAATGGAATACCAACAAATCTGTCTTGGAGGTCATAAAAAGAAATCAAGGACTAATTTCAGAGTGTAATCAAATGCAACAACAAATACAAACACTACTGCAACTACAAGTTCTAAAAACACTACAAGAATCCTTCAACTCAATTAAGAGAAATTTATAACTATCTTTTATCCCTTCATACCATTTCACCGTGCGAAATCGATGAGTCTTGAAGATAGAAACTAAGTCCAACAAGATTCGAACCTCACAGATATGCTGCCAAATTAATTACAAAATTTTATTTATTTGTTTTTCATTTTGCCCTCCTAAGCTCTCTACTTCTTCTACTTGCACAATTTCAAAGAACTAACTCAAATAAAAAAAATAAAAAGAAAGAGTTTTCAGAAGGTCTTTCCAATTCTTACCAGGAAGTACTGGCAACAGTCGTTACAATTTATCAAATGAAGAAACTTATATCAAATACAGGAAAAGACCCAACAAAATTTGAACGTTTAATTTGTAAAATAAATGAACCCAGAATGAAATTCAACATAAATAACACATTCGAAGCTGAAAACTTACTTAACGGAAAGATCGAAGCAGAGAAATATGAACCCTTTTTTGGAAAGAACAGAAAATCAACTGTGTGAGAACGAGTCTTGATTTGGGTTTTTGATTGATTCGAGGGGGAAACGAATTTTGCAGAGCCGGGTCCGATTTATTTGAGGGAAATTAATTATTTTAGTTTTTTTTCAATTATCATACAATTTTAGGTAAGATTTCAACTTAATCCATGTTTTATCCTAATGTCAAAGCTTAGCCCGAAACCTCTCAAAACGGTATTCATCTGTCTTGTCTTTCAAAAATCGGATAAAATTCATACCAAATGAGTGTGGATCAAAATGTTTTTACTCTTGTTTTTGCTAAAATATTTGAAATCCCCATATAATTAAATATATTTTATGTCATGATTTTCTTTGTTAATTTGTTATTTCTTGATTTAGTTAAAGAACTGGTAATTTCACGAGAAAAATATATTTTCATTAAAGTTGCATTTATATTTTTGTGATTGAATCGTTGGAAAATCAAAACTGTATATTCCTATAAAAATTACGTAGGGTAGGTGGTAGGAGTGGGTTAGTAGGTAGGCAAAATACACAAGTATGAGGGATGAGAATGGGTTAAATGAGTAGACAGGATAAACGGATCGATAGGATAAACATAGGATAAGTATAAGAACTAAAAATTTTAATTTTTTTAAAACTGATAGTAGCTACTGTTGATATTAACATTTTCATTAAAATCAACCGAACACACAAGATTTGCTAAAAAAATTATTATATTCTATGATAAATGATGATGTACAAAGTTTTATTAGGGTTTTTATTAAATTATTATGATATTTTAATCATTTTGAAACATATTTATGATTAGGTATAAAAAGAAATGGATTATCGAAAAGATGACAGTACTAAAGGATTTATGGAGTGCAACAATTTTTGCAATCTCAGTTTCGACAATAGAAGCTCAGGACAAAATTACAATTTGAGGAATACCATATCACGATAAAATCGATGTAGAGTACCCATAGTTATTCCTTAAATAATTATATTTTTAATATAACAAATTTTTTTAAAGAAATATAAACCCAAACTTCAATTCAGCAATTTCAAACATATTATACATGAATCGTTGAACAATATCAGAGAATTTTGATATAGGGTCAAGAAGCTGACATACAGAGAAAAAAAACTAGCGAAAAATTACATATAATCATCTATATATCATAAAATTGTATATAAAGAGAAATCTCAAAATCATCTATCATTGTTCTTATTTTATCCCCGATCTTGTTTTTGTGGAGATAATCATGTTTCTTCTTGTCAAGTTACTTTTAAAATAATAATAATAATGGTAGGATATCCATGTCTGCTAAAATGAGTGCAGCTATAATTCAAACCTGTAGAGCATAAACTCTTTGTATTGTTAAACAACAAACAAAATTATGTTTCCCATTTGCTTTTTCGGTTAAAAAGGACCTAATCTTATTTAGGATACCCAACAGGAAAAAACTTATAGGTTAAATGCAGAAGAAATGGAAAGCAAAAATTATAGCCTGCTGGCTGATGATCTTTACAACAATATGCACTTGAAAATCTGTAAGTTTTCAAGATCGAATTTTGTTTCTGAAAAAATACATAGTACCTACCAAATTTGTGGGGACTTTTTGGCCTTCCAGGATCAGGAATCTTCAATCTATGAACCCTTTTCTTGAATGAAATATTATCAGGTTTTCTTTTTCATCATCTTGTCTAAACCAGTGTCTTGCATCATAGCAGTAAACTCGCTGTAATCGATGCGCCCGTCCTGCAGGAAAGAAAAAAAAACAAGAAAAAGTTGTTATAAAGATGGTTTGAAGATCCATTTTGACAGGCTTCTGATAAGGAAAACTGGTAGGAATTTGAGTACATTATCTTGGTCGACTTCGCTTATAATCTCTTCTAAATGTGTGCTATCTATGCCAAATTGTTGACAGGCCTGTTGCAGTTCATCTAGAGTTATGTAGCCGCTTCCATCTTTGTCAAAATACGAAAATGCTGCGAATAAATGATCTTCCCTCTGGATTTTGTTTAGATGAAGCATGGCAGCTGTGAACTCTTTATAATCCATGGTGCCACTGTTGTCTATATCAGCCTGCATTATTCAGAAGAATGTTGAGATTAAAGTAAATCAAATTTGATCAAATTCAAGCGTTCTGGTTTGTGAGATTGCTCGAATTTATAACTTACTGCTTCCATTAGATTAATGATATCGGCGTCCTTGAGATTTGCTCCTACTCTTTCCAAACCCTTTTTGAGTTCCTCAAGAGTGATTTGTCCACTGTTATCTGTGTCTATCATCTTGAACATTTCTTTCAGCCCTGCAATTTCATCTTCTGATAGGCTTTCGGCGATTACCTGTAAAAATATAAGTCTTTGTTAAGAGATTGAATGCAATGTAGAACAAGTCGTTGCCATGATCAGGGGAGCTTACTCTGATGGCAATTTTCTTGAGCTTGTTCATGGCAGAAAATTGTTTCAAGCGAGATAAAACTGCAGAATCAAGAGGTTTATCAGGAGCAACGCCGTGCACCTGAACCCAAGGATGGCCTGCAGAAGAATGAAAAACCACCAAATTTCTTTGCTATGCTTTAAGCTATGAGAATTTATTTTCTCATGGTTCTTTAACAAAACAAAGACTTACTAAGAACTTCATGAGCCGTTAAACGTTTCTTGGGGTCCCTCACAAGCATTCTCCGAACTAGATCTTTGGCTTCATCTGATATAGTAGGCCATGGTTCAGATCTAAAGTCGATATCACCTCTTAGAACTTGTTCGAATATTCCTTGCTCCGTTTCTGATTCAAGAAGATAAACATAACTGAGATGTGCCTACAGTCATACACAGAACAGCAGAAGTCTAATTTTTATCAGATTATGGGCGCTTACCATCCCAAAATGGAGGCACCCCACATAGCAATATGTAAATGATCACCCCTGCGCTCCACACATCACATTGTGGACCATAATGCTTTCGCAACACTTCAGGGGCGACGTAGTAGGGGCTTCCAACCACATCGCTGAAAGTTTCTCCTGAACAAATGAATTATTAGTTGTGACTGAATGCAGGAAAGAGAGGAGGAAAGTAATGTAAATGTTTAAACAAAGGAGGGTGAGACTATGAGCTGCCAAAATACACCAATGTCCATTACAAGAAACATATCAGCAATACGTGACATAGGAACACTGAGAAAATCTGCCCCCAAGGGATGACTTTGAATAGCACAAGGGTGTGATATTGTGCTATCAAAAATGAGAACTTGAGTTTAAGTGTCCTAATGATATATCAAGATTATACTTTTGACTGATTTAGTATTAGGCTCGAAGTTTATATACTCGGACAATCCAATTTAGATAAGGTTCCTCATAAAATCTAACTCTATAAACAACAAGTCCAATTTAACAAAAAGGTGTGATGTCAAAAATAAGAGTTAGAGTTCAGGTCCCTCGAAGACATATCAAAATTATATTTTTGATTGACTTAGTTTTAAACTTAGAGTTTTACATACTCGAACAGTCTAATTTAGATAAGATTTCTTATAAAATCTAACTCTATAAAGATGTGTCAGATGGTTTTAGAGAGACAAAATTAATGAACAAACCAAGCAACTGTAATTCTGATTCATTTAAATGGTAAGAAAATATAACAAATTTCTGTGTGGGAATGCTATTTTCTGAGGCTACAATGAATCAAATTAACCTGTTTTTGAAAGGAAAGCAAATGACGCAAGACAGTGGAAAATTTCATCCTCAGCCTGAGCATGGACTATGCAAATACAACCATTAATCTTAAGGGTTTAAAAAGCCCAAAACAACAATTCAACCCAGATGCAACGATAAAGAAGAATACCACACCAAAACAGAATTTGGATGAAGAACTACAAGGTATAACATCTGCTTGAAGAAAATTAAAGTGCAAAATCTTTAAGAAAATCCAGACCTGGCCTAAAGAACATAGAGAGTCCAAAGTCTATGGTCTTCAGCGGCGATTCTTCTTCATGACCAATGAACAGGAAATTCTCAGGCTTCAAATCTCTATGCATAACACCTAAAGAATGACAAGCCTGCACAACTCCAACTATAACCCTCGTTAGCTCTGCTGCTTTCTTCTCTGTGTAATGTCCCCTCTGTATTATCCTATCAAAAAGCTCGCCGCCGGCACAAAGTTCCATCACAACGTGCACTGCCACTGCGTCTTCATACGCCGCAACGATCTGTATCACATTTGGATGACCAGCCATGTGATGCATGATTCTTATTTCCCTCCGCACATCTTCAACATCTTCCGCAGTTGTTAGCTTCCTCTTCGCGATTGTTTTACACGCGAATTCTTTGCCTGTTGCCTTCTCGACACAAAGGAATGTTGTTCCGAATTGCCCTTGACCTAACTTGCGCCCCAAGCTGTAAATGTCCTTTAAGTTCCCCGTTTTCCTCCCTAACACAGAATCCATTTGCATTGCTGTGCTTGAAGCTCTCTTCATATGAGGCTTATCATTTTGCTCAGGAACTTGAGATTGTGGTTTCGATGCGTCATTGTTGATTTTAACCGGCGGAGGCGCCGATGCGGTTGTGGCTGTGGCAGCATTATTATCAGTATTGTGCTTCGAATCTGTCGGCTCGTTTTTGGTCTCGTTTTTAGACGGTGGAGGTTGGCGGTCTTCCAGTGGAGGGTTCCGCCAAACGGCCGCTGTAACAGATTGCAGGAATCCGTTACCACCAAGATTTGGCCCTACACATGTATTTCCCATCAAAAAATGAATAATTTATTATCCCATCCGTAATATTCAAAAAATAAGAGTATAATCACGATTAAAATTGAGATGCATGCAAGCGATTTGATGGATCAAGAACCAGCCAAACCAGAAAAAGAAAGAAACATAATAATGGAGGATGAAAAGGGACGATTTTATGGAGAAGGAAATAATGGTGGAGAACAGAGAGGGTGAATGAAATGAAGCTTAATGGAGATCAAAAGAAGAAAAAATTAATGGAGTTCAAATTGAAATGACGGTGAAGATTCAAGAATGATGGAGGAGACACCATGGTCAGGTTGTTCAAAGAAAGAGAGAGTTTATCGGTATATAATTCATTTTTATTACTTACTTCAATCATTATTTAAATTATACATTCTGTTGTTTATGTTACTAGTAAAGTTGATTAATTAATTTAATAATATTTAGTGCATGCAGACATGTATTGATCAATTATAGATGGATATCGGATTGCGCCTTCTCCAAAAGTAGTAGTTAGTTTAGCTTGGTCAAATTATTGATTAATGATTATTAAGCATATGGTTAAAATTGGATTTAAAATAAGGTTTACAACTTACGAATCTGAGTATTTTTAATAATATTGATGAAAACATATCTAGTATATAAGTAATACTATATATATTTATTTTATGTACATAAATATATATATATATATATCTTATTATGTAATTGAGTATTATTTTATTATTAATTTAAAATAATTAAATCATATGATAACACATCAATTATGTGTTTGTTTATGTATTTAAAGTAAATACGTATAATTTTATTACTAGTATATATATACGTGAGTGAGAGTGAGGATATCCGTACATATTTTTTAGACCTAATTTTCCAACCCAAGGTTTGGTGAAACAATGCTCACACCCTTTAAGTTTGGAATATTTAATCTCTCATCCGTCGAACTCTAATATTGAGTGGTAAAAATGTTATTTATAAAACAAATTAAAAAGCATCAATTTAAAAAATATTTAAAATATATAATTTTCTTTTATTCATAATATTTAAACATTTATTCTTATTTATTTTTTCGTTTCTTCTTTCACTCATTTTTCATTATCGTCTCTTTTCTCTTCTTCTACTCATTTCTTTTCAAATAAATGTTATTATATATCTTCCTCTTTTTTCTTCTTCTTCTTTCTCCGGCTCATTTTTTTCCATAAATATCAATTTATCTTTTCTTTTTCTTTCCTTCATTCATTTATTTTTTAATTCAAGTAAAGGTAATTTTATAATTATTGGAAATTTTTCTTAGGAAATTGAAAAATGAAAGACTAATGGTAAAGATGACGAAGGAGAAAGATAATCAATGATGTCGATGGTAAAGATGATCAGATAAGAAGGATAGTTGGTGGTTGATGGAAAAGATGATGAGAGAAAAAAGTAAATGGTCGACAATAGTGTTGCTAATAAAGGTAAAGAAAATAGAAAGAGGATAACCAACGGTTGGTGGTGAAGAATGAAAGATGATGGTGTTAAAAATTTTCTTGATGTAAGCTAAAATTATTATAATTTTGGTTTTAATGAAACTAAGTAATTAAATAATCCAATATCAGTTTTCAAATTGATTTAAGTTATTAATAAAGATAAATTCAATACATTTAAAAATTATGATAATATAAGTAGATAGTCTAATATAGGTCTAAAGATTTATTAGACATTTGATAGGATATTTCAATAGTCTACTATACATTAACTAGGTCCTATCTCTAAAACCATAACAGTACAATTTTATCATTGAAAGTTGTTAGTCAGATAGGTTTCATTAGAGGAAGACTTGCCATTTCAATATAGGTAATTTAGCAACATTACGAATTCAAATTGCATATTGTATCAAGTATTCCTAGAATTCCTGTTTTTTTAATTCAGTATTTTATACTCTAGCAAAATATCTATACATAGATTAAAATTGATCTTTAACAGGACATTATGACCACTTAAATGATGAAGTATCAATGGTAGACAAGAACTTGTCAACAATATGACTATCATATGATTTAATTTTTTTATCAATTGATATCTCTTCAAGACTAAGACACAAAATCAGTATCTACCTTTGATTACCCTCAATTTGTATTTGTTGACTTCTGTAGCGACAATTGAATAACTTAATCCCACTGTAACCATAAATTTACATGGTTGTTAACATTCATCAGTAGATCTAATAGAAATATCTACTCTTGTACACAAAATTTGGTAAATATGTCTATTCAACATGCACTCATGCATTGTACGAGGTTATCAACAAACAATTTTAATACGTAAGATTTGTCACTACCTTTTGGTAGTGACATTTAACACTAGATATGATAATTCTAACTATATTATATACACCTTAAGTCAAAGTAATATCAAAACTATATACATTTTTAGAATAATCGTCATTTGTACATTTGGTTTCACGATTACTAACATATATTAATTTTTTTTGTCACAGTTTTACCATCCTAAGAACACTAATCTAATCACATGAAGTAAATAAAAAGATGAAGCAATCTCATTATATTGATATAAACATGATACAATTACAAATCAATGCTAATACATTAATTAAAAGTTTGGCTTTGGAGAATCTACTCTAACAGGAGGTACCAAGGGACACCATTTATCGCAGTTAGAAAAGATGATAATAATCAAACATAACTCTTGACATTTGGCGTTATAGAGAAAATGAAGAAGCAAAGTTATGGACTTTGTTTATGAGAAAAACATGTGACTGCATTGGTGACATGCTTGAGTTGTCAATTATTTCGTATCAACACCTTGCCATTATAGTTGTCATCCCTAACATTTTTCCAAATGCCAACCATGACTGTTCTTGTTAGCATTTGAAGGCAATGTGTGTGTCAAGTACAAAAGGACAAAGCCTTATGAAAGGTCTATATTCGAAAGTTGCCAACACATATCGGCTATCAAATTTTCAAGATGCCATGAGGATAATTTTCAATGTGAAAATGAAAGCAATTGTCTCATCTGAAAAACTGGATACCATAGACAGACATTTGAAGATTTTACTAATTTTCGATACTTTATTGTGACAATTAACATCACAGTCCTTCAATGTATTGGCTTAGAATATTTGTATATCATCAATAACAATACTTACGAAATTTATATAGGAAAACATTATAAATATGATTTTACAATAGGTGAAATATTCTTGTGAAATATGAACTTTTTCAATAATAATATTATTTTTTATTGTTTAATTTTCTATGGCCTAATCGTAATTATGTTTTTTTTTTTCCCAAATAGTCGCACACATCTACGTTTTCCTTTTGGCCGTAAGAACAAGTGGCGGGACATGTTTCAAAATTAGTAAACATGCCTGTCCACTCAGTCGAAGTTTATAGAAAAATATGAGGCCATGGCAGCTGACAGAAGACTGGTATAGTAGACTTGTAAGAGCAACATGCACGCGTTAAAAAGTTCAAATATGTTATAACCCCGTTATGGGATGGGCTTTCCTCCCGTTGGAATAGGTGTTTTATCAAGGCAGTTTATCTTAAAACCAATGATTTTAAAATCGGACCAACGGTTGAATTGATTATTTCAATAATTTATAATTTAATCGATTTAATCAGTTTAATCAAAAAATAAAAAAATTTAAAAAAATCAAATTATTTAAAAATAATTAAAATTTAAAAAAATTGAAAATCAAACCTAATCAAATTCAATTTTTTATTGGTTCATTCGATCAAACTCGATTTTTTATCAGATTTGATTAAATCAATATCAAAACCGATTTTTTATATTAACTGGATCATACTTGATTTCTGGTTTAACCAATTAAACTAACCGATCCGGTTCGGTTTTCAAATTATTGCTTAAACCCATCAATAATTGTTTATTATTCAAAATAATATACTACTTTAGAATGAGCATTCGTCCAAGCTAAAGAAATATTCATCTCCCCCTTTTTTATACTTAATATAATTTAAAATCATAGTAATTAACCAAAATAATCTCAAACATACAAGCATGCTAGCGTTACAATAGCCTTAGCTTTGTTAAACTCAGTAATAGTGGAATCAATTAGCAAATATTTGTTAATCAATTCTCTAGATAGTAAACCAACTTTCTTAGCTAATTCATTTTTTCTTCTTCTAGTTTTGAGTTTGTAACCTCTAGAGATTTCACCTTTTTAATCACTTTCACCCACTGCTCATGCATCTGGTTATCTATTTTTTTGTTACTTATGTAAATCATTATCATTAGACTCACAAGAAATATTAGATTCAACTTTAGTCCGCGTTAGATTTTTTTCTTGTGTTCTTAAGGAACTTATCATAATTTCTAGTCAACATAGCTATCTTATCCCCATTTAAGCTATCTAACTCAATATTTTGAAACAAACTCGAATGAAAAAAGAGTGTTTAAGAACTAGATCAATACTTGTTTTTCTTTTTTATCCCACCTTTTCGGGTTTATTTCATAAGTTCGTAGAGATTCAATTAACACATCTAGATCAAGCTTCTCAACATCCTTACAATCCTCAATGAGGTGACCTTGGTGGAAATCTTTTTGGTAAGTAACATAACATCTTTCTAGCAAGTTTAGCATTAGAGTAAAATTTACCTAAAGCTTATGACTCATTAGAAATGTCATAGATCTTAGCACGAAAATGAAAAATAGATTCATCCTCAAGTATAGTCATATTTCCAAAATATGTGACTATTCTCTTAAGTCTAGCCTTTTTAATAATCTTGGTGCTTTTTTCTTTCCAATTTGTCCCAGGCATCTTTAATTACTTCACAGTACTTAGCTATAACTTTCATTTGCTTAATGAAAACAACATAAAATTGGCACAAATAGGCTTAGAATTTCAATTGGAAAGTTCAAGTATAATAGTAGTTTATTGTTCAACAAGTTTCAGTATAGTAGCTTCTTCTTCAATAAAGATAGGACGTACATAACCCAACCATTTACAATAGATATCTAGAATTTTTCATTAATAAATTTTAAAAATGTTCTCGGTCTTGCCTTCCAATATAGATATATGGTTCCATCTAACATGGGTAGTCAAGAGGTTAAACCATATTCTTGAAACAATTCTATTCAAAGGAAGAAACAAGTTCAACAGATGCAAGAGAAAGGAAATAACAACAACAAATTAACATAAAAATCCAAAAACCGAACTTTAGAGGATCTACTAAATATGGGCAAATTCAAAACCTACTTTGATACCACATGAAGTTTCACATTAATGAGTGATGTTGGGGCAAAACAATTGATATGCAAAAACTAAAAGGGGGCAAAACTATTTTTACAAGGTTTGACTATATTCAACGTTGCTTGCATCCATGGGACCTAGTCTAGCAAAATCAAATCATTTAATAATAAATCCACTGTCAATTACAAGCTAAAATTAATCAAAAGTAAACACTCTTTGTTCATTCAACTAAGTTTTGCTTCTCCTAAGTCAATATCTTATGTTTAGAACTAAAATACAGCAAACATCCCACTTGGTTTCCAAACACTCAAAATGCTTGAAGCTTCCCTTGATCTGTAAGGTTGAAATCCCTTCAACTAATTTTTGCTTCTTCTAAGATAATATCTTATTTTCAGATCTAAAATAAAACAAGCATCCCACTTGGTTTCCAAACATCCCACTCAAAATACTTGAAGCTCCTCTTGAACTATTAGGTTGCAATCCCTTCAATTCTTTGTCTTAAAATCCATTCAATCACCAGTCTAAAATCGTATCCCACGATTTGATCAATCAAACAAATATGCAAGAAAAACAAAAGAAACAGACAAAGAACAAGGATGGCAAAACTAAGTTGCAAACATAGTGAAAAAGAACCTTACCAAGGTAATAAAAATCAGTGTTGTTAAATTGCAAATATTTAGATCCATTTAAAATGAAGAAGAAGGTTTGATTTAAATAAACTCAAGTAAATATTGTGATGACTCTTGTTCATATCGTTACAGCAAACTTGTCATTTCAAAACAAATTTAAATAAAACAAAGAAAAAAAAGTCTGCATGCATAATATATCATTCTTGAGTAAGTACATTCATTTGCTAACATAACCATTAGCTCATAAGCAAAGCTACATCAAATTCAAATAATCAAAAGTTCAAACTTGGAATCATTCATAAACATATCAAACTTATAAGTAATACTAACTAGAAGTCATTCCAATTGGCAAGAATGTCGACACATAGACTAGGATATGCAGCAACTTGATCTTCGTAGTTCATTCCACCATTAGCACACTTATTATCACTTTCCATTATCGTAGCACATGAAGATTCCGAATTCGGATTCGCCGTCGCTTGTTTCCCGGTAAGCCGTTGCACCAACCCCATGAATTCTTCAGGTCTTACATGAATAATCTTGGGAGACACCATATAAATCACAACAGGAGATTTTACTCTTTGAATATTTCCATTATTATTCTTCTTCATAATCTTTGAAGAGCTTTTGTTCACCTTAAGAGCCGCCGGCCGCGGACCTTGAAGCTTTGAACTTGAAGATATATTCATCGACAAGATTTATTTTCTGGGGAAATTTGAGATTCTTGGAAGGAAAGTGAAGAGCCCCAGAAGGGTTTATATAAACATGATAAAGAAGAGACGTAGAAATGAGTGAACTTGGTCTAGGGTTGAACTGGTCTTGGCATTTTGTGAAAAAAATATTTATTTGTTTTGCATGGATTAGGCTCGCCGGTTTGCACCTCGTCAAGAGACTATTCAAGTTTCCATTTTTCATTGAAATATTAATCAAAAGCCATATGAGACGAAGTCAATCTGTCAAGTCAAACAGAATACTACATCTAGACGTGTCTTTTTCTTCTTTCTTCTTACAAAAAAAACTGCATTAAATTTTTTGCTCTTGACTTCAGTCTTTGAAATCTTCGTGCAACAAAGCCTGCTAGAACACTCGACTGATTCTTTATGACGTGTGTTTATCAAAATTTCTTAAACTCATATATTTAAAATTTTTAGGGTTGATTTAATCCTCTGAATCAGTCTGTTTTAAGCATTCTAAAAAATTTTCAAAAGCAATTTAATTAATATATCTTTTCAAGTCTCTAGTTTTTTTTTTTTTTTTTAAATTCTTTGAAGTAATTTTTTTATGTGTTTATTTTTATTAAAAATACATAAACTCATGTTTTTAATATAAGCAATTTAATGTTTTGTTGAAAACTATTAAAAATTCTCTTATTTGGGTTTTTTTTAATATTTTAAGAGAGTTTTTGTTAGTATTATAAAGTATTTATAGTTTCCGAATATCATAGAGACATTTTCATAGTAATTAATTTAACGATTTAAAATTATTTATTTTTAAAGTTTTTCAATAAAAAAATCTATGTAAAAAAATTTTAATTTATTTTATTTAATATAATTAATTTAATTTTAAATAGATAATCTGGTCCTTACAAAAAAAATATTAAAGTGACCAAAACTTTTAAAACTCGAATAAAAAAATAAGATTAATACGCAAAGAGAAAAAATATCATATGTTTGAAGATAAAAGATGTGACGAATGTTGAGAGAAAAAGATACCACATACATGAAAATCCAAAAATAACGGCGAAAAGGTTAGGTGGAAAATATGTGTGACAAGATAATGTGACATGACATGTGGAATTATGGTACTACATGACATGTGAAATGATGTGACATGTTAATTGGTATTTTTTAATGTTTTGAGTTTAAAATATTTTATATTTAAAAAATTAAGTTAAAAATCAGAATATTTTATGCTCGTGAAAAAGTTTAATTAAATTAATAAAGAAAATAATTTGTATTTAGTAAAAATATATTAAGTATAATAAAAAAATTTTATTGATGGTAAAAAATATAATTATCAATATCCTATAAAATAATATGATATAAGTAAAAATAACATATGTTATGAATTATATTAAATTAATACAATACAATAAATATTTTTTATGATATGATATATATCTTATAATATAATATATATTAATAATAAAAATTAATTTATATTTTAAGTAAAATAATAATATAATAAAAAATATATAAGAATTTTTAAATTTTTAAAAATATTTATAATATTTTTTAAAATAATAATTTGTTAATTTTATTTTTTAAACATTATATTACAAATAATATAATATAATATTTAATATTTAATATAAAAATTAATTTTTTAATAAATCGTACAATTCGATTATGATAATAAAAAATACGCGTAAAAGACTTGGCACACCAGCGGGGAGAGGACGAAATCAACGTGAAGGCTAATATTTTCCTATAAGAAAAGTGAAACAGAAAATAGAATAATCGGCAAGACATAAATAATAATATATAAATAGGATATAATTTCTCTCTCAATGACATAGATTATAGTTAAAAAGTAATTTTTCCAACGTTAACGTGCTAAATTAAAAGGCCTATTTCCCACGCAAGTTTTAACTAATTCTAAAAAAGATGCTTATAATAGTTTAAGTTAAATATTTAAATATTTATTTATTAACTAATTTTTATTAAAAAATAATAAAATCGTTATTTTTTATTAAATTTTAAAATCTAAAAAAATTATATTATTCTATTCATATAATTTAAAAAATTAATTTTTTTCATAAAATAAAGTTTTAAAAACTTACCATTTTCTTTCATAAGGTTTGAAAATTTTTTTTAGTCAATAAATCCGACAATTTGTTGGTGGTCAAAATGCTAGGCGAATAGCCTCTAGATGACGAAGCATCTTTTGTCATCGAGAAATTGAAGGACGACACTTTGTTGTTCAGATATCATCATCCTGGTATTTCGAGCACCAACAACTCATCAAATTTGTTGGCTAAAAAAATTTTTCAAACCTTTGAGGGGAAATGGTAAGTTTTTATAACTTAAGTCAATGATAAATTATTAATTTTTTAAATTATACAGGTAAAATGATATAAATATTTAGGGTTTATGGTAAAACGATGATTTTACTTTTACTTTTACCTCTAACAAAAAATTTTAACAAAAATTAACTTCTATATAAGTATTTAAGTTTTTGATCTGTTATATTATTTTAAAATTAAGCTAAAACTTGTATGGGAGATAGTCCTTTGCCCTAACAAATAATATGAGCTAATCATGCAATGCAGTTATACACATTGAAAGACATATAAAAATAGAAAATTGACTTTAATTAATCTATAAATACGCTGATTAATCCCTCTAAGATATATTCACAGCCTTAATCTGAGACTGGTCAAATTTCGACAATCTTTATCCACAATTGAACTCGGTAAAAATTATAATGAGTCAACAACCATCAAAATTATCTGCAGATAAAAAAAATATTTGACGGAATCCGAATGACATAGGAACAATACAAGCCAAAAGAACTACGTGCCAATCCATAAATGCATGATTTAATTTATAAAAGGCCAAACGACTATGTCCCACCCAAGGTTTGATGTTTTCTCAAGTTTCCACTTTTTAACTATGAAAATATCAAATACCCACCCATGACCAGTTAGATTTAACAAAACTCTAACAGTGATAAGGGTAAAATTATTATTTTTACTATAATATTAAAAATAAACTAAAATAGAATCTAATTTTACCTCCCTAAACTTTAAAAACTAAAATTTTTCTCTAGCGTAAGTTTTAAAAAATCGCAGTTTCACTCTAGGGTTTCGTTTTAAAATCTCCGGCAATATCTCCGACTCCATTGCCGATGGCCTCTCCCTTCCGAAGCATCCTCTCATTCCGGCGATCTCTTTTCTCTCATTTGAATGTCCGATCAGAGTCGAAGAAGCCGTGAAAGACGAAGAACTTCATCGGGAGTTCTTCGTCTTCCCAGTCATCATCATCTGAGAAGACAATTGTCTTCTCAGACGAAACAAGACGACTCGTTGTCCTCTGGGAAGATGAGTCATCTTCATCTGGGAAGACGATTTCTTTTCTCAAACAACTTCTCTCTGTGTCGGATGCGTAGTGCAAGAGTTGAAGGGGGCCGTCAGTGGAAGAAAAACCATCAGGAGGGGAAGACAGCCGGTGATGGCGCCGGAGAAAGTGAAAGGGTTTGGAAATAAACCCTAGGGGGGAATGCGATCTTTTCAAACTTAGCTTAGAGAAAAAATGTTAATTTTTAAACTTTTAGGGGGGGAAATGAGATTAAATTTACCACCGTTAGAGTTTTGTTAAATCTAACCGACCATGGGTGGGTGTTTGGTGTTTTTATAGTTAAAAGGTGAAAACTTAAGAAACATCAAACCTTGGATGGGAAATAATCGTTTGACCTTTAAAAAACGACATTAAATAAATATAATAGTATATTAAAAATTAATAAAATTATATATATAATTAATTATATGTTAGATATTAATTTATTTTTAATTTTTAATTATTTAATCATATAATAACATATTATTATTTTTATATAAAATTATATATAATATTACTAATTTAAAATATTAAAAAAATATTTGTTGAGAGTTAAAAGTATTAGATCCCATTTAGTATCGAATTATTATTTAGGTACGGAGAATGAGTATAATATTTTTATTGATTATGTATATTCTTGAAAATATCTTTTTTGGTAATTTTATGTAAAATAAATATTTAATTTTAAAACAATTAATAATGGGCTGAAGCCTGGAATGACCACTACTCTTGGTTTTGTCCAATAATATCCGTAATGGGCTGTGCTGGCTCAAAAGAGTTCACTAAGGTCCCAAATTGGGCCTCACGTTTAACGGCGTCAATATACAGAGGAGGGAAACGAATTTTTCAAAATTAAAAACTCAGAATCCACGCTATTTTACCGCAATTTCTCGACGCGTTTCACTCTACTCTCTCTCATGGCGATTTCGCCCTAAATCTAATCAATCGAATCCATCAGACCTAGCTTTCGAAATTAGATTGTGGCTCACCGTCATTTTCTCACCTCTTTTCTCCGGAAACTTCTCTTTTTGGCTGGGGTAATGCAGTCTTCGAGTCTATTTTATTACAGTTTTAGTTACTTACAGATTAATTAGACTCTGAATTTATCTTTTAAGTAATGACAATGTTTGTATTTATGGTTATTAGAATTTGGAACTTTGTATTAATTTAGTACAATCAGTCGTTGAAGATATGAGAATTGTGATTTCTATTTTGTTGTGATTCTATTGTTTTGATTGGATGAAAATAGTCATTGTAATTTTTAGGGTGTGTATGTTCGATTTGACTGAATCGATATCTTGAGTTGTGACTAAAGAGTGTAGTTCAGGTGTTTGACGATTTAACTTGTTAGGCGCAAGTGAGTTTTTTTTTTTTTAAATGGATATCGGTTGATTGCTTTATTTTTTTTTTTCTAGTCAAAGTATTGGAGGTGAGGTGCTGTTGGTGGTTTGAAGAGTTTTGAGTGGTTGGATAGCATTGAAGTTGCATTTTTGTTTTTTTTAACATATACTATACGAATGCTATGTGTTTCATTGGTCCTCTTTTGTTCTTTTTTCGCTTCCTTCCTGTCAAAAGGAATACATGAGTTTGTATTATTAAAGGAAATGAAGAAGTATGAGTTTCTGGAATATTACCAGTAAATGCATGGAGTTGATTCTTCTGTTGGTGAGAATAATTTTTGGAGTGTGTGAAGACTTGGGGCAACAATTTATGAATTTCAGTCATCTGAAAACTTGTCATTGCCATTTAGGTTGTAAATTTTAATGCAATCCACCTTTCTGCAATTTTAATAAAACCCCTCTTCTGTATCTTTTCAAATATTTCTTCTTGAATTTACTTCTTTTATGAAGTTTATATGACTTGAAAATACAAGGCAAAACTTAATTATATATGCAATAATCAGTGATAGTAGTAGAGTTGCTACTTGATAGCTGCACTGCTCAATTACAAGTAGCTGCACTTGATTGTTTAACAGTTTTCATTCTAATATTTGAGGTTACAGTATGGCAAAGGTTGCTACTTGTGGTACTTTACCATCAAATTCTCATCAAATTGGTGGAGGTTCCCTCAACATGGGCTCAACAGTGAAAAGGAAGACTCCATCAGAGCTTAGAGTAAGTTTCTAAACTCATGCACTTGTTCTGTTCCATGTCTTGTCTCATTAAAGAAAAAGGACCATTTACTTATGTTGAATTTTTGGTTTTCTCGGATGAAAGCAATCTGAGACATGTAGTATATGTGAATCATTAGGGACTTGATTGTGATGATTTATCTTCTTGGTTCCATCTTCTTTAGGTATATGTGGTGATATATGGATAATAACAAGTTTAAATGATTTTGTTTCTCTTAATATTACCTTAACTGTTTAAATCAAGGTCAATGCTTATCAGCCCTTGTTGATGAATAAGTGATCTATTTATGTATCATAGGTGTCATTTTCTCACCTTTTCATATGAAATGGGAATATCAAAGAGATTTGATTTATATTCATTTTTCTTTCCATGCACCTTGTTTTAAATTGTAGCATCTGTGTTTAATAGTTAGTCTACATTAAGTGCTGCATCTGCCTCTTGTAGTTCTTGTGATGTAGTAAGCTTTTGACATTGCATTTCTTTTAAGTGAAGCTGACTCATCTTTTGGTGAATTTTAGAAAGAAATACTTTTCAACTGTATCTGATTGCAGTTTAGCTCTCAAGATGCTTTGTAAAACATTATGAAAAACTTTATTTGTGGAAAATTTGCATGACAGGGAGAACAGTTGAAGAGGACAAATGTCATAGAGCTTGTAGATGAATCTCTTGCTCCTTTACTTGGTTCTACAAGGTAAAAATTTTACCTACTTTATTTTCTTTTGAGGTTGTCACTTACCCTTTTTTTTTTTGCGATTATTTCTCAGTGCTACTAGTGGAGCGGGTGATGGGCTTAAGAAACCGGATCTATTGCGGAATCCAAGATACATTGACACTCGTATGGATGAAGTGTATCCTGCCAAAAAGTCCAGGTTTAGGATGCTTTCTAAAAAAGAAAATGATAAGGTTCTTATTGATATAACTCTAGACTGTTCTAGTATACCTATCATGTTTTGAACATCTATGTATTTAAATGCAGTTCATATATGCAATATTATTTTATTTACTTGTTCAGTTTTTTTATGTATGGGTAGGGTAATAGTTTGAGCGAGCAGCTTAGCAGCTTAAAGAATCTTTCCACACTTTCAAATATTGCTGCCAAAAGAAGAGACCAGGCTTCATGGTATGCATTCAGTGGAGTGTCACTATGTCATGTTATTTTACTACTATTCCTATTGTAATGTTCTTGTCTTCTATGAATCTACATCATATCTCTTTCCTGTCTTGGTAGTTCTGTTCCTTCTGGAGGTTCAAACAATGGTGAAGTGCAAGCTTGTCAAACAATTGAAAAGTGTAGTCAAAGTATGTTTCGTAGCGTTACTGAACTTTCATTGGGTGGTGAAAGATTATCCAACTTGGCTACTGTTGACATGGTATACTTTTTGTGAGCAATTATCCTTTCCAATTATTTTAATTACTTTCTATTTTCTTTTTAAATTGATCATCAATTACCTTTATAGGATAAAGCGTTAAAAGGCCTGGTTGCATGTGAGCCTGTTTCTGACTTTACTGCTGATTCTTATGGGAGATCTGGCAATAGTTCACCATGTTCAGGAGATTTTCACAGTGAATGCCATATTCCTGGCCTGAAGGCTCCCCTGGATTTGACATTGAAAACTTATATGCGAGTCGTTTTGTCTTCATCTGCAAAAATGTAAGTACGTTGATATTTTGAAGTTTGTCTTTTTTTTAATTTATTGTGGTGCCAGTATTTGAAGGTAAAATTGTTCCTTTGGAATTTATCCAGTTTCTCACGTGGTTGATTTTCTGTCATGTGTATTAGCCTCTTTGTTCAGAAGTAATTAATTTAGTCAGATCATGCATTAATTGGGCCATAGCTCAGGAACTATGGCTAGATACTAGGGGGTTGTTTTTCATGGAGATCCTAACATTTAATTTATGATGTTCTATGGATTTACTTGAGAAAAATAGATTAGAATATGTGTTCTTTATATTTTTCACCCTCCTGAAAACAAATGGAATTGACTTAATTCTTATATGATAAAATATGCTACGAAGATGTCTGTGCTGTATTATATCAAGTTTACTTAATAAGCCTACCTTATTAACATAAAATGCTGGAATTTCTTCCAATAACTTGTTAATTTTCTATTGACATGCTAACGTCTCTCACTGGATTTCCTTATCTTTGATGTTTGTATTGTCAGTTCAAATCCGTATTGGTGAGTTACCCCCTCTGGTTGACAATATTTTACTCTTGATTTTTTTTTTTGTAATTTCAGGATTCATAGGTCAATCATGTGTGGTGTCTACAATGGTTTGCCACAGTTCACATCCCATTCTGGTTGTTCTGAAGATAGAAGCAACATGGGGATAACATTGGCTTCCCAAATCTCAAGTTCGAAGGCCTTGCATTCATGGGTTTACCCTCAGTCTTCCCTGCCACCTTCTCTTATATCTGTATTGACCTCATCAGCAAAAGAGGGAGGTTTGCCCAATATAACCTTTACCCAAACAAGGTTCCCTGCTTCTTCCTTTCTCCTTTTTCAAGTTCTCTAATAAACTTCTTTCTTTTTCATTCAGTGGAAATAGATTTCTTAAGAAAACGACAGGTAGCCTGGGAAGACTCATTTCAAAGTCTGTACTACTTGTTTCGGAAAAATGCTTGCAGTATCTTTTATGGTAAATGAAAGACTCATTTATAGAATATGTTCTTTTGCTTCCCTAATTGGATACCATGTCATACAATTGGAGATTAATATGCTCATTTTCGTTTGTTTCTTTTTTAATAGTGTGTACTTCACATTTTGTGGTGATGTTCATTGGTTCTGAAGGCTTGGGGATAAACAAGCCCTTGTGTAATGCTTACATATCCCAATCAAGTAGAGGCTTGAGGTCGTTGCTGAAAGAGCATGTAAGATGTCCTAGTCTTGCCTCTTTTTTTTTAATATTTCTTATAAGAAATTATAAATGTTATATTATAATAGTAAAAATATGTGAGGGAGCTATAACTGTAGTTCTGTCGACTGCTGATAAGAAATAATTGGAAAAAACTGAGGGGGAAGAATTCTTACAAAGTTGTGGTAAATAAAATCCCTCCCCTGCACAAAAATGGCCTCTGTACAAATTAAACTTACCCTTCTCAACTTAGATGAATTGAAAAAGAATGAATGAGGCTCTTTTGCTATTGAATCCTGAAGAGTAAAGAGAAGCAAAAAGGTAGACTGTTTTGCACAAGGTAATGTTTTATTCTTTTTTTCTCACATATATAAATCCAATTACTTTTCTCTAGCTAAATTACCCTGAAAAATCAAAATTATTGTTGAGTTATGAATTACTTGTGCCTCAACAGTGGCATGCCTTTTATGTGTTTGTTTAGTTAAACTAGTGTTCTGGCAGTTTTTAGGTTGGATGTGGTAAATATATCTATGAGTTATTCAATTATTCTGTGCTTCATCTTTAATGATGTCTGACATTCTCTTTTGGTTGAAAATAATATTCATTAGGATGTTTCTTTCACCATGCCTCTTTGCAAATCTAAGGTTGAACAAGTAACTACAGAAGATCTGGTCGAGCTCTCAGAAATTGAGAAGCATAATTTGGGCCAGGTTAATGCATAAACATTTTGTTATTAGCTGTCTCTTTTTATTAGTAGCAAGAGTTTTCTGCAAAGATATTTATGTGATTTCTGTAAATATTTCCCCACTTTTTAATTTTTTATTTTCATTGGAACTTTCGTTTGATATTAATGCAGACTCGACGGCCAAGTTCTTTGTCTGACATTGATAATACTCCCCAATCTTTGTTGGCCTTCAGCGACAAGAATGTGCATGCTTTATATGATTTTTTATTAAATTATAGGCAAGTATATTGTATTTCTTGGATTATGAAGTTGGTTTGTCAGGAGAATGAGCAGTATTGTCCTCAGATTGTGTGTGATCTTCTCAATTTCTAATCTGTACTATTTGGTCTCTGGATCTCACTTCCTTTCTTCTTGTTGCCTTCAGATCTTTCTTGACACTTTTGACTGCTGTGGATGTTCCTGTATTATATTCACCCGTGCCATTCCAAAATGCTGCTGTTTTGGCCCCAGAGGTTGGTGTTATAAACCTTTACTTTTGGACTCAATCCATAAATTATACATATTTTTAAATTCCAGAAAATTTCAAAATGCTTCACAACTCTTTAGCTGTCGCTATCTCATTTTCTTAGACTATAATTGTTCCTCCTAGAGGTTCCAGCTGTTCATTGTCCTTGGAATTTATAATTGTTTACTCAATTTTCTGTGTCTATGCCGTGACTATATTTATCCATGGTCCTGATATACAGTTATTTTTACCTTAGATGTGTGTATACATATATTTTGCATGATTGTTCAGTTTCCTTGTAAAAATATCAACCCACTAGAGAATAAAATTTGATCCAGTCTAAAAATGTCAGTTCCTTTTTTGGCCTACTGCTAAGAACATTTGAAATATCTGTGTATTTATCCTGTTTTGCAGATTAGCTGCTCAGAGATTTCTAATCCTAAAAGATCTGTCACAAAGGATGGGGAGGCCATGCAAGGATCTTCTGGTTTCTGCTGTAGCATTGAAATTAAGGATGCATATCTTCCGCCATGGATTATCTGCAATATATGTTCATTCATGGGCTCGGAAGGGAAAAACTTTGAGGCGAGGTATCATAAATTGTCTTCAGCTTGTTTGATTCTGTTTTAAGCAGATTATTTTAGAATATTAAATTTATCCTTTAGCAGAATTAGAGCCAATATTCCACAAGTAACAATTCATATCAACAGCTACTTAATACATGTTTTCATCTTTCTGGCATTTCAGCTTTACAACTGAGCGTACCTCAGTTGGCTTGAATGTTGCACTCGGGCCAGTTTGTGAGAAATCTAATGCTCAAGCCACAGAAGACGAAAGCTTGCAGCTAACCAACCCTATTTTTGGTGTTCCCGAAGCTATTGTTACACCTTACTTGCGATCAGGATATTTAAAAAGCTTGAAACATTCCGAGGGTTCATATACAGCTTCTCTATCTCCTGTGTAATGTACTGTTCTGTTTCTAGCAGAGATACAACAATATGAAATTATGTTTATTGAATGATGTCAATGCCAAATTGACTTGTTAATTGAATTTTGTATTTTCAAGAATTATTCAAGCTTTTGTAATGGAGAAATTCGCCATGAAAGAAATTCATTCATTGCAGGATGGTATATAGCAAGTTTCTCAACTTCACAATCTTACCAGTAATCCATACAAGAACAAGTACCGTCTCTAAAATGATGGAACCGGTTCCGGTCTCTCACAATCAACTCTCGATCAAAAACTTTCGAAATAAGCTTTGTAGCTGTGTGACAATCTTCACAAACCCTCAAGTTTTTTACTATCCGAATTGGCATACCAGATTTAGTCTTTGTAATTCCAAATGCAATGGCAAGCTTCTCACTGTGCCTGTAAAGTGAACTTTCTTTTTCCTCTTCATCTACATCAAACAATGCCTCAGCTGTATTCCCTGTATACCCTGCCAATCTTATCTTCTGCACAATCTCCTCCCACATTCTTTCGATGTTTTTGATTTCTGGGTGTGCTTCATCTCCAATGGTAAACTTATGAACTCTTCCTTCTATCTCAATTAGACTATAACCTGGTGGTTTTTTAACTCCTTTCTCCTTCATCATATGCCTCATTTTCTCGGCACTCCCCCACTTGTTTGTTCGCGCATAAATGTTAGCAAGGAGCACATAGTAGCCGCTATGTTCAGGTAGCAACTCGATCAATATCTTTCCTGCTCTTTCTGCAACCTCTGCATTCTTGTGAATCCTGCAAGCTCCAAGCAATGCCCCCCATATTGGGGGATTCGGCTTCACAGGCATATCAAGGACAAACTTCTCTGCTTCAGCTAACCTCCCTGCTCTGCCTAGCAAATCAACCACACATCCATAGTGTTCCAATCTAGGCTCCATTTTATAGTCTCCTTTTATACTGTCAAATATCTCCAAACCTTTCTCTACCAATCCACCATGGCTGCAAGCTGACAAAATTGCAGTAAATGTAATGTCTCTTGGGGCTAAACCCGTCTCCAACATTTCGTTGAAGTACTTGAGAGCTCTCTCCGCATTGCCATGTAATGCAATTCCTGCAATGAGAGCTGTCCAACTTAACGTATCCCTTTCCGTTAGCTCCTCAAATACTGTAATCGCTTTCTCTATACTCCCACATCTTGCATACATGTCAACCAGAGCTGTCCCAAGTATCAAATTTACAGTCAAGTTATGTCGCACTACATAGTTATGAGCTTTTTCTCCTAGCTCAAGAGCACCCAAATGAGCACATGAAGATATCACACTGACCATAACCGTTTCATTAGCTTTAATGCCTTTATCTTGAAGGATTTGAAACAACTCTACAGCTTTATCAAACTGATTGCTTTTCGCATACCCACTGATCATTATACTCCATGTAACCAAATTCTTCTGCGGCATTTTATCAAACAACAGGCGTGCTGAATCAACATCACCGCATTTGTTGTAACCGGCAATCATAGAAGTCCAAGAAATAACATCGAAATAACGCATTCTGCTAAAGATTTTCTTTGCTGACTTTATATCCCCACATGTAGAATACATGTGAACAAGAGAATTTTGCACATAAACATCAGTTTCAAATCCATGCTTAATAATCTGACCATGAGCTTGAATTCCCATATCTTTAGAACCCAATTTAGTACAAGACTTGACTAAAAATGGGAATGTTATATTATCTGGAACCAGGCTTTGGCATTGCAACTGGGAATAAAAACATATGGCCTGGTGTGGATTTTCACTACCAGAAAAGCCCTGAATCAATGCATTATAAATGAACAGATTAGGGTTTTGAATCTGGGTGAAGACACGTAAGGCATATTCTAGTAAACTAGCTTGAAACGCAGGATTTATGCACAAGGCAATCAGGCGACTAGCAGCAAAAACATCGAGTATGATATGGGTTCTTATCATATGGCCATGGATGATCTTTAGATGGGAAAAACAAGAGCAGGATTCTAGCAACGGAAGTTTGGGATTCTTTAGTCTTAGTGCTTCCAAGATTGAACGAGAAACACTCATTGTCTTAAGCTATAACATGTTCTGCAGATTTGAGGACTAAGTTAAGCCTTCTAATTTGGCTTTGGTAAGGTTCTGGTCAGGAAATAGTGAGCTTTTAGTCTGGGGTTTGGCCGCAATATAAGTCCCCAAGCCCTCTCCCAGGCAGGTCAGGCATAGCTGTAGAGCTTATCTAGAAGTTTACTTGCATGTACTAATATACAACAGTAAAGGATTGTGTCCCGCTTGATCATTATTCACAGAGAGATTCAAAATAAATCTTCGTTTGACAGAACATTCTTCGTTCGATGTTACAAGTGTATCTGTAACAAATGTGATGTTTCATGTTACAAATAATCTATACGCTAGTAAGTTTATGCTCTGGTATCATTTGCCAAACATATAATAGGGCAGTGCATATCCACTTGAAAGGAACAGTTGCAGAGTGTCATGGTGTGAAATTTGAATGAATAATTAATATATAAATATCAAAATTGTTAAAAAATTATTCCTCTCTGGGAAGTTGGAGCAACAACAGATTTTAGTAGTCAATATTTGGTGCCATCAGTGTTATGGCTTTCATTGGGATCATCAGAAAGTGAACTTGAAGGCACCCACCTTGGAATCTGATACTGAATCCCAGAAGGAAAACTTTTTCTCTTGAGCCTTTTTGTCCTCCGCTTTTTGCACCAACTGATCAATATCTCCAGGGAAAGAAGTTTCGATAGCATTTTTGAACTTGTCGTGTAAATTTACCCGATCTCTTGTCCCAGATACAAGTTCACTAGCATTGGGTCTTTTAAGAAAATCCAAGACATTCAGCAAATTTCTCCTGCAACAAAGCAAACCATATATTTGAACATAAATATGTGAAAGAAAGATTTGATTAGAAAAATCTCTCACCACCTTCTGCAAAATTCTCAGCCTTATTGAGTTAAAGCATTCATTTCCTTATATTATGACTCAATGACAATGAATCCCAGCAGAACTACAATATTGTAATTACGAACACTCTGCAACAGCCACACGGTAAAGTGTTGACACTTTGCCCAACAGTTTGATAATCACCCACTGCTTTGCTCTTGTTTGTCAAAATTTGAAAACTTTTGGTCAAGTTGGCTGTGAATTTACCACCGTTCTTGCAGAAATAGAACAAGTAAATCACTGATTTACTTTTTATGATTTACAGTACTAATTAGCAACTAAGGATTGTTAACTCTATTGAATGCCTATCTCACCACAAAAGAATCAAAAGAATTATGATAAACCTATTTGTTCTATTCAAATTAAAAGATTATACTATCGAGAAAATCTCAAGGCAAATGTTTAAACATCATAAATTGCAGAGAGAAAGTTAACATATATGAGAATCAAACCTGCTGACATAATTCTGTGTGATAGCTATGGACTCCTCAAGGTTGATTACCAAATGCCACCACCCATTAGGCACAAAGATCACTTCCCCAGCTTTACAAATGCATTCAATTGGTCTCTTCTTCCAATTCTTTGTTGCACCATAGAAGTTCATGAACCACTCTATTATTGAAACAGGGCAAGCAACCTCTGAACCATCCGGGCTTGGGTGCACCCCAGGAGGAACCACATCTGGTGGAAACAAAACCCATTTCTTGGAACCTTTTATGACGGCATTCCAGGCTGATGTTGAATTAGGATCAATGTGGAATGATGAACCAGACCCAGCTGGTCCTATAATAATCCACCTATAATCTGGCCTCTCATTCCCCAAAACACTAAACAAATCCTCCTGAAAAAACACTGGAACCTCATACTCCATGCCTAAAACTGGAACTTTCTCTGCAAATTTTGGATCAAACAAATACAGCGGTCTTTCTTCCCTCACTAAGTCTGAATACCTAAAATAATCCTCAAGCTTCATCTCTACAGGGCCAACCGCAAACTGAACATCACCACACACCTTCACCAAATACTCCCGATCCCATGTGTCTAATGCATCCCAATTATCTAAACAACCTTCTAGCAATACTGGCTTATTTGGTTCTTCAAAATTCAATATAAATTCTTCAACAGACATACCCTTCTTTCTGACAATATTATCCCTCTCAAGCCACTCAGGTTTCATTTCAAGATTAGCACATAACCAACTTTGAAACAAGTAATCAGAATAAAAGTCTCTAACTGTAAAACAACCAGCATGAAAACCATTCCTTTGAGCACCAAATGAAGGGTAACAAGCAGCAATGTAAGTAGATTTCCACAGTCCATTAAACAAAAACTCACCTTTAAGATTATCCAATACAAGATTCCTCCAAAGGGGTTCATGGTTACTAAAAACGTAGAAAGATTTGCTAACAGTAGCTAAAACACCCAAATGGGGTGCATCCAAAAGGCCAAGAATATCAAGAACAAGCTCATCACTAAGCACGTGGAGATTACCTAAGCCAGTGTTCCTTGAGTTGACTGAGCTCGTGCTGAAGAAAAGATTTCCCAATGGTTGAACTCCGTGAGTGTGTGATGAAGCTGAGGACTTGAGGCTAAATCCTCCTTCTTCTTCTTCCGTTTCCTCTTCTTCTGCTACTACTTTTATATCATCATATTCTTGTTTTTCGGAAACAGATTTTTTGTTTTTCCTTTTGGGTCTTTTGTTTTTGTAAATGGCTTTGGATAACAAGCTTCGGCTGAAGCTCAGCATTATTGAGCGTTGCGTTTCGGTTTCAAAGTGGCGCGATGCTGCACACAGTTTTTTCGAGGTTGAAGAAGAAACAAGCTAAAGGATTTTAGGTCTCTGTGTGCGTCTTTGGTCGTAACAGAAACGCGTTTCTGAGAAACGGTTTCTTTTTAATACGTCTCGTATTTAAAAAGTTTATGGGCCTGATAGGACGAACCCATCAACTTTCAGGCCCATATTGATTTGACTTAGGCTGGACCGAGATGGAACCCTTTTGATTTTTCTGATTGAGAATATTAAATGCTTAAAAAATAATGGATGAAGAATAAAAATTCGTCCCTAAGGTTTTCTTTGAGTTCATTTAGTCCTATAAAGACTTAGAAAATTTCTCATCCCCATTATTAATGGAATAAAACTATACACACAAACAAATTATACAAATTTGTTTGTACAAATTAAAGTGACAGCTTGTAATTAGGTGATACGATTATTCACTTTTTCTCTTAATTCAAAATTAATAAATTAGATACTTTTATTTGTACATGTGATACTATTTAAGTTCAACTTACTATAAAAGTAAACATCATTTTTATTTATCCTCACTAAAAAAAAAACAATTAGTAAATTCAAACTCTTCATTTAGTGAATTTATAAATTATTAAATATTGATAATTTGTTTAAAATTTATAAATAAAAATGATGAATTTGACATTCTCGTCGATTTCTGCCCAGGCACATGATTTTCTAACTCCAATTACCTGAATTATATGGTAATAATCTAATCATCATGATTCTAAGACAACTGTTTGTTGAATTTCCCCCAAACTTAAGGTAACAGTATCTGTCCTTTGGAATAGAGTGGACTTGACTTCAGACAAAAGCCAAAGGCATTTTCATAATCTGTCGTGTGTCAAAAGTAAAGTTCTAGATGAAGTTAACAACATGGACAGTCACAATCAATCATTTCAATTGGTTCACCTATTTTATCAGTTTATGGATAAGTCTGCCACTGTTGATTGCTGGTACTACAAATACTGCACTCAAATGAAAGTTCCCAAGTCTTTTTCATCAGAGAACTCCCCAAAACCAGATAAAACATATAACAAATATCACTTCCAGACAAGCACATGACCCAGATTTACTCTACTAGGTCCAAACTCAGCATCTTTTAAGAAGCTCACCACTCACTTCCAATTATCAGTCTAAAACTGCTAAACTTGAATAAATCATATTGGTTATTTAAAATGCAAAAGGGGCCCAGGCTATCAAAGTGTATTGCATACTTGTCAAAGGCTGAAAAAGAGTATACAACCTATATAATTATTAACTGAATGTCAAATACAGGGGAGATCCGAACGAAAATTTCAATCTAATTAGACCTCTCTCAATGTGGTTTGAACATAAATTGTCTTAAGAATGAAAACGATATAATCCTAAGTAGAGAACTTTGGCAAAAGAAAATTAAGATAATAAATCAATTAATAGAGAAATGATGATCAGCTTATAAGAAAGCCCTTAGAGATGAGGAAAAATAGCACTTCATATTGATTGAAATCATACAAGAATCTGCAATGTACAGGGGCAGAGTGTTCGAAGACTTTTTTCCTTCTTCTGATTACCAACAACCTAATGAACAAGCATGCCTACACCATATCCATGTTTTACTAATCAAACAGCAGAATCTTTTCAATCCCAAGAAAATGAAACAAATCAACACTTCACAATACACCCAATTACCAGGCAACCAGGAATCCAGGCAAAAGAATGAGAAAGTCACGGTAACAGTATGACGAAAATCCACATGGCATTCACATTTATGAGCATGGCATTTGCAATTATGAGCATAACCTTCCAATGAAAACAGAAATTTCAGAACCAATTTCACACTTGTATGCTGTGAACACATCTTGACTGCCTCATGTGAGTGCTCTTATCTAGAAGCAAAAGCAAGCCCACATTGTCAGCTGACAACCCAGCTGTATACCTGAAATTACATTAATTTATGATAAATATGAGATCAATCACTGTTGATACACCACAGTATAAAATGTCTATGTTGGATGCAGTTGTGCTTGCAGGAAACACAAGAATTGTACATGCAGTTAAATAGCTCACATAAAAGCATCAATCAACAAATAATAAACTGTCCCATATGATTCTATGATTGCAACATGTACATTTCCACACTTAACGCATCATTTTAAGTTGTTCAAATAGTGGACGTGAATTTTATTTATTTATCTCGTATCAATTTCACCATTGGGAAAACTGCCTAAAATTTTCACCTAACCACTAGGATTTTGGCAGAACAAATAAGAGTTGCATATTGCCATGGAGCCATAAGAATCCTACTCAATAAGTGATAAAAGCCTACAATAAGTTTTGTACGGTTCCTAGGACAGTCATGAAATTCCAAAAGATTTTACATTCTTAATGGAGCATTAAGTGGTTATTTCAAAGATATTGGGAAATATGCTATTACTCATTAGAGAAGAGACAAAAAAGATCATTAAGAAACTTCACTAGCAACTATGACAAGTATTTACTTACTTGCTACGATAACCTTTCCTCCAGAAAACAAAGGATGCGATCCACTGAACATAAAACACAAAAGAGGAAAAAGTTCAAAACAGGATGATCAGGTTATTGAAATAGATCATATTATCAGACCAAGATAAAGGAAACTTTTGTTAGCCACAACATCAATGTATATTTGGTTTATAAAGTTTTCAACAATGTAACTAGAATCACAGAAACATGTCCAGATTTAATACCAAATAAGCACTCGGATAAAGCAAATAAAATGAAAAAAAAAAAATTATGATGTACCAACTAAGAAGATACACCAAAACTGGTTCAAGAGACAGATCTAAGATAAGAAAATGAACTACAATCTAAGAATATACATATTCAGAGAACCAATAAAAGCTGCCAAATATATTAATACTGAGCATAATAACACTTATAAAACCATTTGAGTAGTGAAACACATTTTCTGGTAGGAATCAGCTCTAAGAGTTTTAGATGCCCTAAAGAAGCAAAATAAAAGGATAAAAAAGCATGAGGATACCATTCACTATTGCTGTTTTCCCCAACTTCAAAGCTATCAAAAAGACTCCATTTAATTACAGCTAAATCATGTTTACAAACAACCCTTCTACATTAAAATTCAGTTTGGGAGCACTTGGAAAATTGGAGGTTTAGATGAAGATAAAATTTAAAATTCTATAACATCAGAAAGATTAAGTTCATTAAATGAAAATGCAACATGGTAGAGATCAGTGCACTGGTTTACAACAACATGCACATCAGTGATACGGTTATCCTACAGAAAAGAGGAGAAAGGTTAATGGATATACACGATGTATCTAAAATTACCTTGAAAATTGACATGAAGGAGAAATTTCTATTGACAGATGATTTCCTCACAGGCATTTGCCTTTCAGGGGTCATTTCCATGCACAGATGTTGAGCAATTTCTTTTAATAAGACCATTTGTGCTTTGTCTGTCCGCATTGAAATAATTGCTTGTCTCATTGATTCCCTGTCGGCCTCAAGTGATTGAAGCCTCATGTAGAGCTTATTGACATCTGGATCTTCAGTATAATATCTGTTCAGTGAATCTCTTGGTGAGTTGTCATAGTCCTCACAAACTCCTACACCATTTTTAGGTTCCTTAAAACTATTATATTTTACTCCATTGTTGACAGAATCAATGGTATAAACTCTGTCACTCATTTCATCACAAAATTCAACAGCAGTATCCATTTTTCTCAAACTAGAATAATCCTCTGTTTGTTCCATCTTCTTGACATAACTTTTAAACCTAGGAGATTCTGTGACAGAATCTGAACCTGTTTCTTTAAACATTCCCATGTATGAACTTGAACTATCATTAGAGAACCTCCTACTGTGTTTTTGGGGCCTGGGAGACTGGCCAATAATCACCTTCTCTAAATTCTTCCCACTGGAAAAATTCCCATCCAGATGGCTGTTTCCAGGACTCCTCTCCATTTGATGAATCCTAAATTCTAAATTCTTCAATCGACTTTGAGCACAAGGGGTCTCACCATATGGATATTTTTCATTCTGGCCACGAGGGGTCTCACCATATGGATATTTTTCAATATCTACACTGTCATTATCATCCTCCAAGGGAGTATAATTCTCATTCAAGTTGCACTTCAACGGTGGGTAATCAAACACAGGAAGATCAAATTGGGTATCAGCACTTTCCACCATGTTTGGATTATGACTAGGTCCATGTTTGTCACCATCAGCCTCAGCCTCCGTAAGCCCATAACTCATCATCCTATGCCTATAAGCCTGCACTTCACAAGTTAAGGCTTGAATGGCCTGCTCTCTCTTGTACAATAAATCCTCCAAGGCGAAAAGCTCTTGTTGGTCATGTGACATTTTCTCTTCTGCAAATCGCTTGAACTGCCTTGCCTCCATTTGAACTTCTGCCTTCTCCCTTTGCAACTTCAATATCATGGACATGGCCTCATTTGCAGCGGAAGATGAGGCATTTCTCTCCTCTTCCAACTCCACATACAAATCTTGTATGGTTTGCTGTTGGCTAGCAACAGTTTCACGCAAGGCAGTGCACTCATTCTCAATCTGCACACGAGGATTTGAATCTACAGCCAAACCAGGTACAAAGAACATATTTCCACCCTCAAACTCATCGTACTTCCTTTTTACAGACCGAAGCCAAGTCCCAGAGGAACTACTTATTGAAGCACAGCTACACCCACAATTACAACATTTCACCGCATCCCTAGAAGGTGAAATTACTTCTAAATCCATTACTCAATACTGCACATACAAACTAAAACGATTCAGGATACAATCTTCATTAAAAAGTTTCTACGGAGTTCAAATCCTCTCTCTCGGGTCTACAGATCCATTAATGACAAATCCTCCCATTCCTCAACACCACTCAACAGCTATTCTTCCCCTCAGATAAACAATTTCACACCAAATTCCTATAAAGGCAACAAAATATCCAAAATTAAACATAAAAATTCCACCTTTGAGGTAAACAAGGTGAAAATCAACTAACTTCCGACATTGTAAAGCATTTCAATTCTTCCAATTAAGAGACAAGTAAACACAATAAATTCCCCCCAATCTTTAACGTAAAAACAAATAATAAACAAAAATTAAACCTTCAAACACAATTTTCCCGGGAAAATAACTTTCCACGCCATGATTTTCCCTCAAAAGAAACGCTAAATTTACCTTCACCACACAGAAAGACAGAAACCGTGTTACCTCAAAGAAGCAGAAGCAGAGCTAGGTGAACGCTAAATATCCCCGGGAAAGGAACAAAGAAAAATCTTTTTCTTGAAGAAAATGTCAAAATTTAGCATCGAGAAAGAAACGCAGTGGGAAAATGTTATGGTGAGTGAAGGAGAAATAGAAAATATGCCGAGAAGGGTGTTTGGAGGGAAGGAAAATGGATTTGAAACCCTACAATTTTTCTTTTTTTCTTTTCAGTTTCGCGATTCTGTTGTGCTGTGTTGTGTTCGTTTTGTTTTGTATTTTATCTTGCTCAAAGTGAATATGGTGAAGACATTTTTAAAAAAAAAAAAATCAAAGCGAAAATGATTTGGAGAGAGCGAAAGTCGGAATTATTATTAATTAATCATTAAATTTTTTACCTTTATTTTATTTTATAATACTTTATTAATAAATTAATAATTGAATCTTGTCTTCACTTGGCAAATGTCTGTACTCCTGATTCACATCGTAATTATAAGTACACATTTCCTGATTTATATATATATATTTAAAAATAATAATATATATTTATTTTAAATATTATAAATAATATATATTTTATAATATAATTAAATATTAATTTATTTTAAATTTTAAATTATTTAATTATATAATAATACATATAAATATATATTTATTTAAATATTTAAGATAAATGTGATTAGGACAATTAGAATTTTAATATTTAATTTATGTTTGAAAAATCAAAATTATTAATGTTGGGATCAGTAAAATAATAATTAATAACAAAATAGTTTTGTTATAATAATATTTTGATTATCTCAATAATTTATTAATTTGATTATTATTTTTATATTAAGTATTAAAAGATTATTAAATTAATATTAATTTTGTTATAATTTTTATTTTTATTAAAATTTTCAGATAATTCAAAAATTAAAATCATTTTATGGTTGATGTAAAATATGTCACATGTAATTAATTGTTTTTATGATAAAAATCCAATAAGAAGATTTGTATCATTATATTATATGAGTATTAATAGTGTATTTTATATTTGTTTGAAAGTATGGAAAATGAGATTGGATTTACAATTTTAAAAAAAAAAAAATTTAAGGTATTATTGATCATTCTCTTAGCTTTTTAATTACAATAGAATTATCCACTTAATTAAGAAATTTAATTACTTGCCACTGATTCATTAATGCAAAATTTAAAATTTTGCTTGCCAATAATTGCCATAATTCATTAACGCAAAATTTTGAAGGGAGAATGACCCGAATTATCCCTAATTGAATGGTGGTGTCGTATAACTGTGTGTTTTTAGTTTCGATTAGTAGTGAACGTATAAATAAAATATAAAAACTATCATTTTTCTATGGTAAGACAAAATCTCTCCTCCTCGTTCTCATCTTTATTTTTCTAGTTTTAACGGATTGTTGGAGGGAGATATGAAAAGAGAGAGATTGTTACTAGAGGGAGAGACGATCGAAGATAACGTTAGAGAAACGATCAAAGATTGAAAAATAAATCTTAGGAGAAAATATGTTAGTTTTTATGGTTTATAAAAAAAATGAGATAAAATTTTAATTTATTTTTAATATTATAAATAAAATGATAATTATTTTTAGGGTTAGATTTGAGTCAAGCTGAGCTCGAGCTCGTGAAAACTAAGCTCAAACTCGGTTCAAATTTAGTTCGATTTATTTTTTGTTATTAAAACAACTTTATTTTAATACATATTAATCAAAATGACATCATTTTATATCAAAATTTTTAATACACTATATCTTGGGTGCGAATGAGCGTTTTGGCATTTTGTAAATTTTAAAAGTTACAAAGAAAGCTCAAATAAAGTCAAAATAGGCCCAAATCCTGAAAACTTTTCTTGAACTAGGTATTTTTGCGGCTTGAAAAGAAAAAGAATTATCACAAGCGATTGTTTAATATTATTACAAGGATTTTTTTGTCTTTTCACTTTAAAATGTAAGGAAATTTATTAATTTTTATATATAAAATTGTTATATATATAATATCAATAAAACTATATGTACCAACTTTGTGTACATAAATACGTACATATTTATATGTGTTATCATATGATTAGATGATTTTGAATTAAGAATAAAACAATACCCAATTATATGATGACATATATGAGTGTGTATATATTTGTGTACCCAAAGTGGATACATATAGTATTACTCATATAATATTACTCATATCTAATAAAATAAGCCAATGTATGTCATTTTACATTTGTTAGATACCATTTTTCAAAAGTGGAAACAATTTAAAACTTAAACAAAATAAAAGTTTATTATTTATAGTAAAATAATTATTACTTATCTTAAGCGGGTAGTCATATTTTTATCTGTAGTGATAATATTATTTTGGCCCTGGGAACAAGTTGGCACCTATTTGAGAGTCATAAAAACTATGGGGGGTACATTGTGATTCAAATAAGGGCATAGGCCGGGGGAGTAAGTTGTGATGCCCTCCAGTTGGGCGGGCAAATGATTTTAGGGAGCATGAAAATATTGTAGAGTTTACCCCTAGCTAGTTTTAGAATATAAAAAAATATATATATTTAATTTGTATTATTAAATAATTTTAAATTAAAAATAAAATAATATCTAATTATATAATATATGAATATTAATTAATTTGTATAATTAAATTAAGTATACATAATATTGTTAGATGGAAAAATAAATAATTATTATAAAAATTGGATATAAAATAGTTTTTTTAATGTGGCTAAAATTATTGCTCCACAATAGGTTTCTTATGTTTTTAATTTTAGGGAAATTTTAAAAACTAGGCAAAATTAAAGGGGTCTAAGCGAAATTGTCCAAAAAATTCAGGTTTAAGCAAAAATGCCCAGGTTTTGTGAAATGACGAAACTGCCCCATATATAAACACAGCAAATTTTCACTGTACAATTCAAAGAAAATTCGAATTTTTTCCACATCCCACGGCAATCCCACGGCGAACGTCATTTCCGTCGATTTTCTTGCTTTCCGGCAACCGAAAATGGAAAATAATGTTATCACATCTCCTGTAATCTTGTTTGGATCAAGTTATTGCTCATATTATTGCGATTTGATTGAGAATTTTGGGTTTGAAATTTTAGGGTTTACGGTTTGAATAATGCTTAAAATGTTTCAATTTTTGGTTGTTTTTGTTGAATTGATTGAGGGGTTTTATGTTATACAATGTGTAGATTTGATTTATATGAAAATCGGAGGTCGAAACGACAAAAAATTGGCCGAAATTGGCTGCCGAATGGATCGGCAGTCTGCCGTGGGAACGGAATTTCCCACGGCAGGACGAATTCTCCCACGGCAGCTGAATGAACAATGGGTTGTGAGGGGGTAAACTGGCTTTTTTAAAACATTGGGGTGTCGGGGAAATCCTTATCCCACGTTGGGTTTTTGTGAAATTTCGCACGTTGTCGTGGGAAAAGCAAAATTACGAAACTGCCCCCCTTTATATACAAAGCAAAATTTCCCACGGCAGGTTCTGATTTCACTGTTCATTTCCACGAAAAATCGCAAAATTTCCTCCTCCCACGTCAATCCCACGGTGAAGGTCATTTCCGTCGATTTTGAAGCTTCCCGGCAACCGCAAATGACAAAGAAGGTTAGTATATCTCCCGTAATCTTGTTTGGAACAATTTATTGCTGATATAATTGAGATTTGATTGAGAATTTTGGGTTTGAAATTCTAGGGTTTACGCTTTGAATATTGCTCAAAATGTTTGGATTTTTGGTTGTTTTTGTTGAATTGATTGAGGGGTTTTATGTTATACAATGTGTAGATTTGATTTATGCAAAAATCGGAGGTCAAAACGACCAAAAATTGGCCGAAATTGGCTGAAACTTGGATCGGCAGTCTGCCGTGGGAACGGAGTTTCCCACGGCAGAACGAAATTTCCCACGGCAGCGTCATTTTCAAACTTAGTTGGGGGGTAAATTGGGTTTTTTAAAATCTTGGAGAGCTGGATGAGATTCATTACAACAAAGGGGGTTTTATGGAAATTTTTGATATAACATTGGACCTTTTTAATTAAAGAATTTTCATTAGGGGTTAAATTGAGATTTTTCTGATCCACGGTTTCTGATCGTGTAGTTTTCGAATTTTATATCCGTTTTTTCTGTTTTAGGTTTTTCTATATGTATTTTTCAAATTTCAAATTCGAGTTTTCAAATTTTGGTGTTTTTTGACACAACTTACGATGTAACGACGTTATTTCAGTTTCGTTTTTCCGAATTCGAATTTCAGTTCCGTTTTTTTGGATTTCACCATTTTAGGTTATATCGATTCGTATTTTCACGATATCCGAATGATTTTCCAAGTATCATCACTTTAAAGTATTTCAACGTATAGAATTCGAATTTCAGTTCCGTTTTTTCGGATTTCACCATTTTAGGTTATATCGATTCGTATTTTCACGATTTCCGCATGAATTTTCGAGTATTGTCACTTTGAGGTATTTCAACGTATCGAATTCGAATTGTAACTCCGTTTTTTCGAAATTCACCATTTCAGAATATATCGAATCGTATTTTCATGATCTCCGAACGATTTTTCAATTATCGTCACTTTAAGGTATTTCAACGTTTAGAATTCGAATTTCAGTTCTGTTTTTTCGATATTCACCATTTTAGGATATATCGATTCGTATTTTCATGATTTCCGAATGATTTTCTGAGTATCGTCACTTTAAAGTATTTCAACGTATAGAATTCGAATTTCAGTTCCGTTTTTTCGGATTTCACCATTTTAGGTTATATCGATTCGTATTTTCACGATTTCTGAATAATTTTCTGAGTATCGTCACTTTAAGGTATTTCAACGTATCGAATTCGAATTGCAACTCCATTTTTTCGAATTTCACAATTTCAGGATATATCGAATCGTATTTTCATGATCTCCGAACGATTTTTCAATTATCGTCACTTTAAGGTATTTCAACGTATAGAATTCGAATTTCAGTTCTGTTTTTTCGGATTTCACCATTTTAGGTTATATCGATTCGTATTTTCACGATATCTGAATGATTTTCTGAGTATCGTCAGTTTAAGGTATTTCAACGTATAGAATTCGAATTTCATTTCCGTTTTTTTAAATTTAACCATTTTAGGATATATCGATTCGTATTTTCATGATTTTCGAATGAATTTCTGAGTATCGTCACTTTGAGGTATTTCAACGTATCGAATTCGAATTGCAACTCCGTTTTTTCGAATTTCATCATTTCAAGATATATCGAATCGTATTTTCATGATCACTGAACGATTTTTCAATTATCGTCACTTTAAGGTATTTCAACGTTTAGAATTCGAATTTCAGTTCCGTTTTTTCGAAATTCACTATTTTAGAATATATCGATTCGTATTTTCATGATTTCTGAATGATTTTCTGAGTATCGTCACTTTAAGGTATTTTAACGTATGGAATTCGAATTGTAACTCCGTTTTTTCGAATTTCACCATTTCAGGATATATCGAGTCGTATTTTCGTGATCTCCGAACGATTTTTTAATTATCGTCACTTTAAGGTATTTCAACGTATAGAATTCGAATTTCAGTTTCGTTTTTTCAGATTTCACCATTTTAGGTTATATCGATTCGTATTTTTACGATATCCGAATGATTTTCTGAGTAACATTCTACTTTTTTGATTGTTAACATTCTACAAATGTTGAACGTATAGAACTCGAATTTTTGTTCTTATTTGTTAAGTTTTGTCATTTCCTTTTTAATTATTTGGTATTTCTCATCTTTATATGTTTTTTTCACTAATACATTTGTTTACATATTTATTTTTGTGAATATCTAACAAATTTTGTGTCTACAGTGTTATAATTCTGACAACTATTATTACATTCGCACAGGAGAGGGACGAGGATATCCCACCGACATCCCCCGTTGATACCGTAATACCATCCCGTCACCCACATGAGGTCTGTATGATGTTTGAAATTTATATTTATTGTTAAATGTCATTATTATATTATAGTATTGTTATATATGAAATATCACTAATTAAGTTATTATTACTAATATGTTAGGGTAGTCACCCGGAGGACGCACCGGTTAGTCCTTCTGTTGCATCGATCGAGGGTTCTCTCCAAACACCTTCCCCGAAAGTTCAGGTTAACTTTATTTTTAAATTGTCATTGATTGATCTGTCTTTTCAATTATATTATTTATTTAATGATGTTTTGACTGTTTTTCAGGACGAGCGATTATGGTTACTTGCTGATATCCCGAGCTCGACCAAAAAAATTATGGATATTGGTTCACAGGAGGAGGACTTCCAGGAGGACGATTTTGAGGCCATCCCTATTGAGGTCTACCTCTATGCGTCGACGATTAGCGACACAGTTGTATTTTCATTGTATCGAGTAGCTCACGGATGTATATTTATCATTATTTCTATGTTTAGATGTATATATTTATTGTATTTTCATATGTATATGATATACTTTATTTGTAGTTATATATGAATGTGTATCGTATTTGAGTTCATTTTTTAAATAATCTTGTCATGAAAAAACAATAAAATCCTTATCTAAAAGTTAAAATTCGAATTCTAAAAGTTAAAATTCAAATTCTAAAAGTTGAAATACCCTAGAACGGAAACAATTAGAAAATCCTTCAGAAATATAAAAAATACGAGTCGATATCTCGTAAAACGGTGAAATCTGAAAAAACGAAACTGAAATTCAAATTCTAAAAGTTGAAAAACCCTAGAATGGCAACAATCGAAAAATCCTTCGGAAATCTGAAAAATACGGGTCGATATTTCGTAAAACGGTGAAATCCAAAAAAACGAAACTGAAATTCAAATTCTAAAAGTTGAAAAACCCTAGAATGGCAACAAACAGAAAATCCTTCGGAAATCTGAAAAATACGAGTCGATATCTCGTCAAACGGTGAAATTCAAAAAACTGAATTAAAATTCGAATTCTAAAAGTTGAAAAACCCTAGAATGGCAACAATCAAAAAATCCTTCAGAAATCTGAAAAATACGGGTCGATATCTCGTAAAACGGTGAAATCTGAAAAAACGAAACTGAAATTCAAATTCTAAAAGTTGAAAAACCCTAGAATGGCAACAAACGGAAAATCTTTCAGAAATCTGAAAAATACGAGTCGATATCTCGTCAAACGATGAAATTCAAAAAAAACTGAATTAAAATTCGAATTCTAAAAGTTGAAAAACCCTAGAATGGCAACAATCGAAAAATCCTTCAGAAATCTGAAAAATACGGGTCGATATCTCGTAAAACGGTGAAATCCGAAAAAACGAAACTGAAATTAAAATTCTAAAAGTTGAAAAACCCTAGAATGACAACAAACGAAAAATCCTTCAGAAATCTGAAAAATACGAGTCGATATCTCGTCAAACGGTGAAATTCGAAAAAACTGAATTAAAATTCGAATTCTAAAAGTTAAAAAACCCTAGAATGGCAATAATCGAAAAATCCTTCAGAAATCTGAAAAATACGGGTCGATATCTCGTAAAACGGTAAAATCCAAAAAAACGAAACTAAAATTCAAATTCTAAAAGTTGAAAAACCCTAGAATGGCAACAAACGGAAAATCCTTCGGAAATCTGAAAAATACGAGTCGATATCTCGTCAAACGGTGAATTTCGAAAAAACTAAATTAAAATTCGAATTCTAAAAGTTGAAAAACCCTAGAATGGCAACAATCGAAAAATCCTTCAGAAATCTGAAAAATATGAGTCGATATCTCGTAAAACGGTGAAATCTGAAAAAACGGATCTGAAATTCAAATTCTAAAAGTTGAAAAACCCTATAATGGCAACAAACAGAAAATCCTTCAGAAATCTGAAAAATACGAGTCGATGTCTCGTAAAACGGTAAAATCTGAAAAAACGAAACTGAAATTCGAATTGTAAAAGTTGAAAAACCCTAGAATGGCAACAAACAAAAAATCCTTTGGAAATCTGAAAAATACAAGTCGATATCTCGTAAAACGATGAAATCCGAAAAAACGAAACTAAAATTCAAATTCTAAAAGTTAAAAAACCCTAGAATGGCAACAAACGGAAAATCCTTCGGAAATCTGAAAAATACGAGTCGATATCTCGTCAAACGGTGAAATTCGAAAAAACTGAATTAAAATTCGAATTCTAAAAGTTGAAAAACCCTAGAATGGCAACAATCGAAAAATCCTTCAGAAATCTGAAAAATACGAGTCAATATCTCGTAAAACGGTGAAATCCGAAAAAACGGAACTGAAATTTGAATTGTAAAAGTTGAAAAACCCTAGAATGGCAACAAACGGAAAATCCTTCAAAAATCTGAAAAATACGAATCGATATATCGTAAAACGGTGAAATTCGAAAAAACGGAACTGAAATTCGAATTCTAAAAGTTGAAAAATGAAAATGCCTTTACAATGTAAAATATCTAAAAACCCCTCATATTTATCTAAAATTATTTTAACCCATAATGAGTGAGGGGAGTTATATAAATGAAGGGAAGGGTAATTTTGACATTTTAGAAAAAGTTTGAAATAAATAAATAAATATCAAAATGCCTTTATAATATAAAATATCCAAAAACCTCTCATATTTATCTAAAATTACATTAAAACCCCATAATAAGTGGGAGAGTTATATAAATATGAGGGGAAGGGTAGTTTTGGTATTAAAAAAAGTCATAGGCTTTTTTTTTTTTGAAACAGTGATTTTGGGCATTTTGGCTTGAAAATAATGATTTTGGCTATTTTTGCTTAATGGGAGGGCATTTTGGCCATTTTTTTAAATTTCCCTTAATTTTATCCGGTCTGAAAAAAAATTTACAAAATAAAAGAGGCCAAAGACCTAATTCCCACCTAACGTTTGTTGATTTTTCAAGATTTTATCTTTTAATTATAAAAATTTTATTTATCCACTCACAGATGATTAAATTTAATAAAACCTTAATATTTTAAAATTTTATTTGCTTCCCTGTCAAACCTTAAAAACTAACAATTTTTTCCTATGTCAAGTTTTAAAAAACAACATTTTTTCTATAGGGTTTAGTTTTCAATTTTCAATGATATCTTTGGCTCCATTATCAGTGGCCTCTCTCTCCCAACGCTTTCTCTTCCCCTGATGGTGTCTATTTTGTTATCTCTTCTTCTTTTGACTAGTTATTCAAATAAAAAAGATAAGAGATCTCATCTTTATTTAGAAAGACGATCATTTTATAAAAGAAGAGGAGTCATCTGGGAAGAAGAAGATGATTGTTCTTCTTTCGGGAAGAAGAGACAAAGACACGATTGACAACGTTTTCATTTTTGTTTGGGAAGATGATTTATCTTCTTAGACAAGTGATGTACAGTCGTCGAAGGGAGAAGAAAATGCTGAGGTAGACCATTAGAGGAAAATGAACTGTCAAGAAAGAGAAATTGCTAGAGATGGTGCTAGAAGAAGTGGTCAGATATTAGAGTTAAAACTTAAAGAGAAAAATGATTTTTTTAAAAACTTGACTTAGGGGAGAGATTGTTATTTTTTAGGGTTTATAGAAAAAAAAGATAAAATTTTAATTTATTTTTAATATTATAAATAAAATAATAAATTTATTCTTAAACCTAACAAACTTAATGATTTATAAATAAATAAATCAGATTTTGAAAATTAAAAAGTAAAAATGTGGAAAATCACATTTTTGCGGTGGGAAGGACTCCTTTGGCAATAAAAAGTTACTTGTAAAGGGATAAAATGGGTATTTACGAAACGGGGTAAAATTACAACTATTTATGCAAAATTTCCAAAGCAGTTGCTAAAACTATTCTGTCGGCACGCACTCTTACTCTCGTTCTCAAGTTCGGCGGCGCCGCCCCTCTCTTTACTCTATCCATCTGAAAGTTCCAGTGGGATTTTCCTGGAGAAAAATGCGTCACTTGAATGTATGCAACTTGAACACTAAAAGCTATGTGCCTGCTACGTGCCCCCGGTACTCTATTTTCAATCTCATCAGTCTTTGGTCTCATGTTCAAGCGCTCTCCCTCTTTCAAATTTTATTTGAGAAGTTTTCTTTTTTTGGCTAAGTGTTATTGATATTTCATTTATATAATGTTATGACCCAGTAAAAATTGGAAATGGAGCCCCGCACAAGCTGCCATGATCCATAAGTACCATCTTCCAATGCGAAGTTTGGAGGTTAAAAACAGGTAATTTGTTGATGTTTTGTGGATTACAATTGCAGAAATGTGAAACTTTTGCTAAATATGTTGCATATGATGGTCAAAATGTGGCATTTTGTTGTCCTTTTTGTAAAAATAGTTGAGGGTTGTTGATAAATTGTGGAAATCAAGAGCAAAAAGTTAACCAGTTGTCCACAGGGAAGCCCAAAAACAGTCACATTGTGGAGAATTTTAGTGTGGCTTTTGGATCTGTCTTGTTTATTTTGAGTATGAAATTCGGACTTGATTTTGCCAAAATGGAAACTTGTTTCTTAACTCTAGTTGAAATTGTTGCGTGTCGTATGCATCTTGTGGAGGTACCTATAAATAACAGAAAATATGTTTAATCATCTAGGTCTTTATACAAAACATTGAGTGACTATTTCCCAGCTGTTCCCTTGTTTTCGTAAGTTTGGTACAGCATTTTGCTTTCTTTTGGTAGAGGCTATGATATTGTGGAAGTATGTTGCTATGACATTGTTCTTTCTTACTTGAAATGAGAAGATAGCTGGATTTTTTTTTTTTTTTCAGATTAATGGAATTTAGAAATTAGTTTTTTCTTTTTTTGGTGGGAGTTTGGTTTTTTTACTTCTCTTTGGGCAACATTACCAGTAGAATTCCAGGTATCTTTTTCACGCACCTAAATTTTGGGGGGCTTTTGAGTTAAATCTGTTATATGTTGGAATACATTTTGTTGATTGAGGGGTTGTTTGATGTAAGTGGCTTGTTTTTGTCTCTAGCTTTGAATGATCTCGTTTGATTTTATATAGGTTATTTTTTGTCTTTTTGGTTAGGTCTTATGTTTATAGGCTCTTGTTCACATTTCACAAGTGTTCTCTCTGTTAATATATATAGTATCTGATATACTGTGGACAACTTTTTCATTGTATTGTAAATCCTTCTTCAATCAATCTAAGTTTAAAGAGTTTCTAAATAAAAAAAGTGCAAAAGTAAAGAGAAGAAAAGGTTGCATTCATCTATATTTTGCATCCAGAATTACTAAAGTTTTGATTGCAATATTGTTTATTTTGGTGGGAAAAAGTGTGAATTGACTCATTTTGCCTAGAGCGTTAGACATTAAATCATTTAAAAAAAAAAAAACTGATCACATTCTAATAGATTCTTGTGAATTGACTCATTTTGCCTGGAGCGTTAGACATTAAATCATTAAAACAAAAATTGATCACATTCTAATATATTCTTGTATGATGCGGTAACTGGGGTGTCAGATAATTTAGATGTCTGCATGATGTAAGAGTCAAAACCAGGATTCTATATCATTGAACAAGGGGAAGCAATTTGTCAGAAATTGCACTTGATTGAATATAAAACAATATTGGATTAAGTTGAATTCTTTCTCAGTGAATTGGTGAAACTAGAGATGTGAAACTAAGGCTTAAGTGGAATTGTGGTTGTTTGTTCTGTAAGGACTTTTTCTATTTTCTTCATACTCTTTACACTGATTGTAGGACATCAACAGAGGATACAAAGTCACTTAGGTTGATAACAGCCATTAAAACTCCATATCTACCTGATGGGAGATTTGATCTTGAAGCTTATGATGATCTGGTTAATAAGCAGATGGAAAATGGTGCTGAAGGTTTGATTGTTGGCGGCACAACCGGTGAAGGACAACTAATGAGCTGGGACGAGCATATAATGCTTATTGGCCACACGGTTAATTGTTTCGGTGGATCAATTAAAGTAATTGGAAATACTGGAAGCAACTCCACCAGAGAAGCAATTCATGCCACTGAACAAGGTTTTGCAGTTGGCATGCATGCTGCCCTTCACATCAATCCTTATTATGGCAAAACTTCTATGGAGGGCTTGATTTCTCACTTTAATTGTGTGTTATCCATGGGGCCAACCATTTTATATAATGTACCATCACGAACTGGGCAAGATATTCCCCCTCGTGTGATTGAAACTCTGGCTCAGAGTGCTAACCTGGCTGGCATTAAAGAGTGTGTTGGTAATGATCGAGTTGAGCAGTATTCAGATAATGGGATTACCGTGTGGAGTGGGAACGATGACCAGTGCCATGATGCTAGATGGAACCATGGGGCTACTGGGGTGATATCTGTCACCAGCAACCTTATTCCTGGGCTGATGCAAGAACTTATGTTTGGAGGAAAAAATCCTTCACTCAATTCTAAGCTGATGCCTCTGGTTGAGTGGCTATTTCAGGAGCCAAACCCCATTGCATTAAACACAGCTCTGGCTCAACTTGGAGTAGTGAGGCCAGTTTTCAGATTGCCGTATGTACCTCTTCCTCTGCAGAAAAGGATAGATTTTGTGAATTTAGTGAAGAAAATTGGGAGGGAGAATTTTGTCGGAGAGAAGGATGTTGAAGTTCTGGATGATGATGACTTTATTCTGGTTGGTCGTTATTAGTTATAGTGTTTTAGTTTGCCTTCTGGTAGAAATGAAGTTTCTTCATATTTTGGGTAGTTGAATGTTTGGACTGATTCTCTTAAGCTTTCTTGCATGCTGATGCTGCCTATAGATATTAGAGGTAGAAAGGTTTCTAGTAGTACAAACATTGTGAAGTTGATATCAGTTTCAGCGTTTGGAATATGTACTAAACAGGGGAGAGAAGTTCTGTTAATTGATAAAATGTTTGAAGATCATAGATGATGATAGACTATTTGATCATATTATATTGTTGCTTATTGGTGGTTGAAATGGTTGACAATGAATAAAACTATATGTATAAACTAAAGTAACAGTTTCGATGAAGTGATATGATTGTTTACTTTTTTATTTACTTCAAAATTAGTCAATCAAATTTTTATTATATCAATTTTGTCAGAGTAGTTTGTACAATTTGTTTATGCATGTCTTTTTCTTCATAATTGTTTTCTTTGTTTGTTCTTGTTGATGGGTTGTTGATTGCATTTCAATTTTTTTTTTTTTTTTTTCAAATATGAACAAATTGTTTTATAAAAATAAATAATTCCATATTTCCAAGGTATACTAAACCCTTGATTAGGACTGGATTCGAGCCGAGCCGAGCCTGAGCTCGGCTCGGTTTTTTAATGGCCGGCTCGAGTTCGACTCGAGCCGAACTCGGCTCGGCTCGAGATCGGTTCGTTTTCGGCTCGGCTTGGTTACGGCTCGATTCGGCTCGTTTTTCATATCAAAACGGCATCGTTTTGTATATATATGGGGATCAAAACGACGTCGTTTTGTATAAAAAATTTAAAAAAAATATATACCGAGCCAGCTCGAGCTCGATCGAGCCGAGCAGAGCCCAGCTCGTTTCGGGCTCGAGCTCAAGCTGGCTCGGCTCGAGTCCAGCCCTACCCTTGATTGCATTTCAACTGTTATTTATTTTTTAAATGCACTTCTAGTATATTTTTTTGTTTAGTAGCTTACATTTATAAAGATGTAAAAATATAAAATAGATAATTAGTTTTATGTTAAAAAATAATATTATTTTGAATAATATATTAATGAAATAAGGAGACCTTTTTTCCCCCTCTAAATAAATATTTGAATTACGAAGGTAAAACCAAATAAAAATTCAAATTACCAATTTGCCCCAATAAATAGAGGGAACTGGAGTCTCACGAGGGGCAATTCCGCCAATTGAGAATTCCAACGGCTCAATATCTTTAAATGGTAGGCATGATTTATTTTTTGGCAACAAATAAATTTATAAATAAATAAATAAACAAGTCTTTGTTCCATAAAATTTCTTCTCAATTTTAAGGACGATTCTAAAATCAAGAAACTCCAAGAACAAACGCCTTCTCGAATCTGAATTTCTCGTTCCTTGCTCTGTATTATTTGTCTATATTTCTGTTTTAATTGCTCCTGCTTTGTTTAATCTGAACTGCTGTGTTTTTGCCGGCTTGGTTTCCTGTTTCCGTTTGATTTTTGTGTTTGTTCTCTATATATATATCTGTAAATTTATGCATGCAGGGCCAATGAATTCGTTTAATGAGATCCACTCAAGAAGCCCGCTTCAAGAACGGTTTCATCAGAGAAAAAGCTCCAAGGATAACGTAAGAAATTTTACAATTATTTTCTTGTTTTAATTTCGTTTTACTACCTTTTATATTTAAATTTTCTTGAAAATTGATCCTTTTGTGGGTATTTTATTTTCTCTGAATTTAGAGTTTTATTTTCAATGTCAGCGTCGTGTACCTTTTTGTCTCCCATATGTTCAATTAATTGCTCGAAGGGGAAAAGATTTTTACGATTATTTGTTGTTTGAACTGTTTTTGCCCTTGAAATGTTAAATTTTTTTATATCAAATTTATAATTCTGTATTTTTATATTGAGAATATACATTAAAGAGCTCTTCAATGCGTTTCTATCAAAAATATTTTTTGTTTTTGTTTTGTAAACTAAGAGATAGAGACTATTTTCTTATTTGATTTTAAATATTTTTAATTTTGTATGCAAAGTTTTTTTTTTTTTTTTGTAAATATGACAGCATCCACATATTCCAAATTAGCAAAATCCATGGTTGATTATATATATATATATATATATATATATATATATATATATATATATATATATATATATATATTTTAAATTTGTTATACAGACATGATACACAGCTCAAGGTTTATATTGATAAACTTTTGCAGGCTGAATTTTGTTGGCAGTCAAGTAAGAAAAAGAGATTGTTTAGATTTTCTGATTCGTCTGTTGCTTGTTATTGCAGTTGGATAGATTCATACCAAATAGAGCGGCTATGGACTTTGACTATGCTGACTACATGCTAACAGATGGAAGAAAGGGCAAAGAAAATCCAGCCCTGCCATGCTCTCCATCAAGGGAGGCTTACCGGAGGCAATTGGCAGAGGCCTTGAACATGAACCGGACCCGAATATTGGCATTCAAAAGCAAGGCACCCACAGTGGCTGATCCATTTCCAAAGCATTTTTCTTCTCCAGTTTATCAGTCCAAACCTCCCAAGCCCAAGCGGTACATTCCTCAGGTATGTGTTAATTCTACTCTTACATCAATTTTTTGTTTTTTTTTTTGAAGAATTATGATAACAATTTGATGATAAAGAATATTTGGACTTAATATTAGGGAACATACAAACTTTGAACAGTAATTGTAGTGATGGTGGGCCAGGAGAGACGTGGATTGATTGAAGCTCTTGTCAACTTATGGTTTTAAATGCAATATTTTAATTTATAAAATGTTAAATGATCTGTTTTATTGAAGATCCATGAGTTTTACTGATTGATGGAAATTTTGGGGCAAGATTATATTTAAGGGAAGATTCAAGTGTCTATAGATATGAGTTAATCACTGTTGGTTGGATTTGTTTTCTATTCATATTTTTTTTTCTAATCGTATGCTTTAACTTCTATGCGAAGTAGTTGTTTTTAATATTTTGTAATTGCTTATACAGTCTTCTATGAGGACATTGGATGCCCCTGAGATTATAGATGATTTCTACCTGAATTTGCTCGACTGGGGTAGTAGAAATGTGCTAGCCATTGCTCTGACCAACACTGTGTATCTTTGGGATGCTTCAAATAGTTCTACTTCAGAACTTGTTACCATTGATGATGAAGATGGTCCAGTTACAAGCATTACTTGGGCTCCTGATGGGCAGCACATAGCCATTGGCTTGAACAATTCAGATGTCCAGATATGGGATTCTGCTTCCATTAGACTGGTTTGTGATTTGCTGATAAGTTTTTTTTGTAATCTGTTTCGTTGATTTTCACTGAATTTCTTTTCTCTTTCTTTTGCAGCTAAGAACATTGAGAGGTGGCCATAGATTACGAGTTAATTCACTGGCTTGGAAGAGTCACATACTTACTACCGGAGGAATGGATGGTAAAATCATTAACAATGATGTGAGAGTGAGAGAACACATAGTTGATACATATAGGGGACACCAGCAAGAGGTTTGTGGACTCAGATGGTCACCTTCAGGCAGGCAGTTGGCAAGTGGGGGAAATGATAATCTCCTTTTCATATGGGACAGTTCCATGGCCTCTGCAAGTTCAGCAAACCAGTGGCTTCACAGACTAGAAGACCATACAGCTGCAGTAAAAGCCCTTGCTTGGTGTCCATTTCAGGGGAATTTGCTGGCCTCTGGTGGAGGTGGGGATGACCGATGCATTAAGTTGTGGAACACCCACGTAGGATCTTGCTTGAATACAGTGGATACTGGCTCTCAGGTTTGTGCTCTTCTTTGGAACAGACATGAGCGTGAATTACTTAGCTCTCATGGATTTACAGAAAATCAGCTCAGCCTGTGGAAATACCCATCAATGGTAAAGATGGCGGATCTCACTGGTCATACCTCTAGAGTTCTTTTCATGGCTCAGGTATGCTAATATCACTATGGTTGAGCATTACCCTTCCAGATAGATCATTTTTTAGGAATGTTGTTCTCTCATTTATGTTCTAATAATTCCATCCGTTGCATGATTGTTTTCTTTTTCTAGAGCCCCGATGGATACACTGTGGCAACTGCAGCCGGAGATGAGACTCTGAGATTCTGGAACGTCTTTGGGACCCCTCAAGAGGCTAAACCTGTGTCTAAAACAAACCCAGAGCCATTCTCTCATTTAACCATCCGTTGAAGATCGAGACAAAAATGGTCCAAAAATGTAATGTTGTCCTAATCCAATTTTGAGATGTTTTTTCTTCTGTTAATCCAATTTTGGGATGTATTTTCTTCTGTAAAGCTTATATATATAAAAGTGGTCTTGAATACAATGAACATGATCAGGACCATGCCTAATGTTATTTATGCTGTACATTTTTCCGTGTAATATATATAGAATAAATTCATTGTTCAAAGAATTCTTTGGACTTGGACAAGTTCGTATTCTCTTTCTTGCAGTAATATTAAATGGTTTTTTTTTTTTCATATAATGGAGTTTCCATTAGAGATCAGTTGATAAAGTGGAGGATCATCGAGCAATGCTTGAACTAATTGAAATATAATGATATCAGTGTAGATATATTTTTACAGTTTATCTAAGCTCAAGTCACCGGATGAAAATAATATCCACATCTTATGGTTAAGGGAAATTATAAAAAATAGCCAAAATTTAGAGGGTCTAAGCAAAATTGCCCAAAATATTCAGGTTTAACAAAAATGCCCAGGTTTTGTGAAATGACGAAACTGCCCCCATATATAAACACAGCAAATTTCCTTACTTCCCACGGTCATTTCACTGTGCAAATTCAAAGAAAATTCAAAATTTCCCACTTTCCCACGGTCATCCCACGGTCGACCAAATTTTCATCGATTTTCTTGCTTTCCAACAACCGCAAATGGCAAAGAAGGTTAGTATATCTCCCGTAATCTTGTTTGAATCAAGTTATTGCTCATATTATTGAGATTTGATTGAGATTTTGAGGTTTGAAATTTTAGGGTTTCGATTTGAACAATGCTTAAAATGTTTTGATTTTTAGTTGTTTTCGTTGAATTGATTAAGAGGTTTTGTGTTATACAACATGTAGATTTGATTTATGTGGAAATCGGAGGCCGAAACAACCAAATTTTGGCCGAAAATGGCTGTCAAAGGATCGGCAGTCCGACTGTGGGAACAGTGTTTCCCACGGTCAGCAGACATTGACCGTGGGTTAGGGGGGTAAAATAGCTTTTTTAAAATATTGGGATGTCGGGGAGAGTTCTTAGCCCACGACAGGTTTTTCTAAATTTATTGCGTGACCGTGGGTTTTCCATTCTCCCACGCTCATCCCACGGTTCGAAACTTCCCAATTAGATTTTCACTGATTTTCTTGCTTTCCGGCAACGGTAAATGACAAATAAGGCTAGTATATCTCTCGTAATCTTATTTAAATCAAGTTATTATTCATATTATTGAGATTTAATTGAGATTTTACGGTTTGAAATTTTAGGGTTTCGATTTGAACAATGCTTAAAATATTTTAATTCTTTGTTGTTTTTGTTGAATTGATTGAGGGGTTTTGTGTTATACAACGTGTAGATGTGATTTATGTGAAAATCAGAGGCCGAAACAACCAAATTTTGGCCGAAAATGGCTGCAAAGGATCGGCAGTTCGACCGTGGGAACAGTGTTTCCCACGGTCAAACGATTTCTCCCACGGTCAGTAGACATTGACCGTGGGTTAGGGGGGTAAAATAGATTTTTTAAAATATTGGAGAGCCAATGAAGATTCTTAGAACACAGTGGGTTTTCGAAAATTTGTCATGTAATAGCAGACTTGTTACAATATCAAATATCTAAAAACTTCTCATATTTATCTAAAATTACATTTAACCCCCTAATGAGTGAGAGAGTTAAATAAATGAGGAGAAGGGTAATTTTGGTATTTTTTGCTTAAGAATAGTGAATTTGGGCATTTTTGCTTGAAAATAGTATGGAAGGGTATTTTGGCCATTTTCTAAAATTTCCTATGGTTAATTTATTTAGTTTTGCTATGAAAGAGGTTTCGACTGACGGGCTGTATCGTGTCGTGTCATGTCATGTCATGCCAGCTCCAATGCAGCCATCATATTTATATTTAAATCCAATATTGACCCTTAAGAATCCAAACAAACAAAACAGACCAAGTAAATCCACAAGCAAAACTAGAGATTTCATGGGAGTTTCAAAATTAATCTTCCAGATTCACTTGATCAAAAAGCATAAAACAAACTACTTCCTCGCTCCATTAACCAAATACACAACTAAACATCAAATTTTCATATTAGTTTTGAAACTATTTCTAATATTATATTCGATCTCTGTTCTTTGATGTCGATTCATTCAAATTGATTTTTTTTATTTTAAATTCAAAAATTTGATTTTTAACTCTGGACATACAAGTGTTTTTTATTTTTTGGTAAGCCACATACAAGTTTAGCTTGCAGGTAAACTTATTCAACTTCAGGGCCATAAAAATTGAAAGGGCTAGTTGAATATTTTCATTCTAGATGGTGTAAAACTCTTGGATTCTTAGAAAATTATAGCGTGGGAGGTTGATGAAAGTTTTGGGGGTATAAATGTAAGTTTTAAACTTTTGGAGTCTTATAGATTATTTATATTTGTGTGAATTTCTTGATTTAGTGTGAAACAGAGGAAAACAATGTTCAATAAAATTATATGTACATATAGATATACGAGGATATGATTGATGATTTTGAATTAATGATAAGATAAGATTTACTCACATGCACATTTATGTGTATACATATTTATATATAAAAAATAAGTACACATAACATTATTCTCGATAATTTCTTTGTCATATTATTTTTCGTATAATTAATTCTATAAAATGTTTATGACATAATCATGCTTACTTTGAAAAAATTAAAGTGCATTCCACCAAAAATTGCAGAGGCTTGCAAGATGTGTAATTGGGGACTAATTTATTTGTAATTTGCTAATAGCCTAATTCTGTGATATATTTATAAAAAATAACAAGTATGCCATTACATTGACATTGTTAAGACGTTTTTAACCTTGTTTGAAATAAGAATTACAAAAACAACCTTGGAGATGTATTTTGACAAAATGACTTTTGTCAATGAAATGATAATATATTATGGCTTTAAATAAGAGTTCATGAAATTTTCAATAATCACAATGAAATTGGAAGGTGTCCTCACAGACATTTGCCAATTACATGCACATGTAATTAGGTTTGTCAATTAGATTGGAGAGGGTCAAAATCTGAATGTTCAATTTGAAAAGATAGTGATTTGATAAATTTCATCATGTCTAAAATTATATTTAATTAGGATCGGGCTTGACATAAATTATTCAAACCTGATGCATGAATAAATGTGAAATCAATATATTTAAAAGGGAGAAGGACTATTTCCCACCCATGTTTTGATGCATTCTTAAATTGGAACCCACGGCAGATGAAAATCCAGTTTTTCCACCCGTGACCAAACTGCCGTCCAATTTTTCAGTTAGAAACAGGGGCAAAATCGTCATTTCCTATTTAAAACCTTAAAACTTTTAAATATTACCGTTTCCCCCCTCCAGGTTTTAAAAAGTAATAACTAACCCATCCTCAAAGTTTGAAAAGTTTAATTTCACCCCCTAGGGTTTGCTTCCTTCTCCGGCCACCACCGACGGCCGCTGCAATCGATCGATGGGAGATCTCCGACTACAAAGGACGACGAAGGACGACCCTTCGTCGCCCAAATCTGGACGACGAAGCGTCGTCCAGATCTGGAAGAACAGACGAAGGACGACGCTTCGTCGTCCTTCGTCGTAGCGTCTGGACGACGCGACGAGTGACGAAGGACGACGAAGAGTCGTCCTTCGTCGTCTGGGTGGAGCGACGAAGCGTGCGACGAAGAGATCTCTGTCTCTTCGTCGCATTGTGCGACGAAGAGATCTCCGTCTCTTCGTCGCACCGTGCACCAGGAGAAGGAGATCTCCATCTCTTCCTTCTTCGACCACCACCGTCGTCGCACCAGCAGTAGGAGGAGGCAGGTGACTACGCCGGAGACGACGTCGGGAGATGAAGTTGAAAATGGGGGTGAAACTACTAGTTTTGAAAGTTATGGGGGGCGGCTGTTTTTTGAAAAATTTGGAAACCCTAGGTTTGGGGGTGAAAATGTTAGTTTTCAAAGTTTAAAAACTTTAGGTTGGGGGTGAAATGTTAGTTTATAAAACCTAAGGGGGGTGAAAGAAACCCTCACAACAATTTTGGGATGAATTTTGCAGAAGGGTATTTTTGTCATTTCATCTAACAAGGGTAAAATAGACATTTTACCCTTATGCAAACAGAAATCATCCATTTTAACAGCTCACGGGTGAGAAAACTGGATTTTCATCTGCCGTGGGTGCCAATTTGAGAATGCATCAAAACATGGGTGGGAAATGGTCCTTCTCCCTATTTAAAATAACAAATCCAATATAAGAAAACACTTCATACGAAGTCTAAAACAAATTTTATCTCATAATCGAAACAACCCATATGATTAAAAACTCAAATCCAATCCAATTTAATTCAATTCCACTAACCCTAAAATCCATTTATTTTTGAATAATCAAGACTTGAATGTTAACCCGGATCCACTTAACTTCTCCTCCATGATGTTGTCCAGCCTCTCTCCCATCTCCAATGTCAACAGACTTATCCAATCTCCAACCTCACCTTTACGGAAGAACACAGATTTTTCAGTCTTATTTACCTCCAAATTGCTCAGATGTTTAAAGCTGCACAACCTCATAACTTCTTCCACTGCAGCTTCCTTTTCTTCCTCTAAGGAGAAAGGGTGCCCAATGAACTCGCCCAGCTTCTTCAAGTAAAACGCCGTATCTCTCATCATGTCTTCATACTTTAGAAACAACAACTTATCCGGATTTTCCAGGCTTGCTTTCCAGTACCCTAAGACATGCTCCCAATAGGGTCCATATGGAGATTTTCCATTGCAATACAACTCAAAGGCCTCCTCTAAACAAATCTTCTCATTGTTCTTTGGTCTTAACTTATTTGTATGGTGCCACAGTGAAACAAATGAGTCCTTTGGATCCCTACAAATGTAAATAATCTTACAACCCGAGTCTATGACAGATTTTGGTAAGGAAGAAAATGGAACATGTGTGGCACAAAGGGGGAAATCGTTTGCAGGTATAAACGGATTCTCTATGCAGTCTATCTCCATAAAGGGCATACAATCATGGGATACTTTGGAGAGCAAAGGGCTTGGAGAATTTTTGAAATGGGTTCTAGTTAGAGTGGCAAAAGTTAAAGCCTTAAGCCAAGTGGTACCCGTTTTTGGAGAGCTGCAAATAAATATATCTCTTGGTTGAACCTTGAAGTTTTCTTGGGCAAAGAGGGATCTTTCTATGAAGTAAGGGTGCCACCAGAAGCCTTTGTAAAAACAAAGAGGTTGGAAGTCATTCCATCCGTTTTCCTCAGGAAGAGACATTGATGATATTATCTTTTTACATGTTTCTAGGGTTTTTAAAGTTGGAGAGGCTTGCTTTCCTTCAGAGGGAAATGACAAGGGTTCCATGTATACTTCTGAAACTTGATGATGGGTTTTTTGTGTGATTTATATGAAATTTTATTCGCTAAATTATTATGTTTTGGATGCATGGTTTCATATCGTAGTCAAATAAACAAGTACATTATAATGCTCAATAATGGAGTACCAAAGATTTGTTATATGATAGATTGTCATTTTGTGGTCAATCATTTGGATAGGATCAGGTACAGATAATGATGTTTGAACTAATAAAAATACAAATCAGTGAATTATATATCTAAAACCTTGCTTTCTTTCCCCCAAAAGGTCGGGTTATCCTAAAGTTTTTGTCCTTATGGAGCCTAGTATCAATGTTTTTAGATACCCTGAATGGTTGTTTTTTTTTTTAAAAAAAACCTCTTGTAAATTATATAAGAAAAATGAATTAAATAGCCGTAATAAAGAGGTGCATAACATTATTCTAGGCTCGTATAGATATAGTTAAAATTTAATTATGTAAAATTAATTAAAATGTTAAATGTTGTTGTTTTGGTTGAGCACAGAAAATAATGAATGAGAAGCAGGTAACAGAATGGATTATGCTAGTGACAATCATAAGATTACGAAAATTTGGTCAAATATGATGTATAACAGATTAGTTGTGTTAATGAGTAAATGCCTATGTATTAACTGTAGGTTGAACAATATCTATATAATCATAAGACATAAAATATCAGTAACATGATGTTTTGTGATATCGAGGATGATGATGCCAATTTTCTTATTTCCTTTTCTCAGAAGATGTTCTAACTCGTTCTTTTATATGTGATTATTACCCAAAAACGACCCATCGAGCAGTTTATGACAGAAGCTTAAACTTGCTTGGGGATGCTCAAGTTATTCTTCCACCCATGATTGATCACAGACAAGTTGGACTTCCATCATATCATAATAGAATTTCTTCTCTTAGTATGGATGCTCAATAATGGGATTATAGTTTATATCAGTAACTTGGTCATATTAGACTAAATTGTAGAACTCTCGCTTTGGTCCTAAGTTTTGTATTGTCTCATGTTTCTAGAAGAGGTAGTGGCATGAGCTCCTCTCACAATAGTTGTAGCTTCTCACATGGTGGGTGTAATTCGCAAACTGTAGAATAAAGTTTTATTTTTTGTAATTGTGGTTAATGTGGATTTTTTACAAACTTAAACATTCAATTTTATGTTATGGTTGTGCTCATAAAGTTACTGTTTAATCATAAGTGTTAAGATTTGTTATTCAATTTGGGAAATCTATAAATGTTCATCCATCTTTCATGAGATTCAAATGCGATACCCTAATTTAGAAAATTAAATAAGGATATGAAAGTTGTAATGAATATGACAAACTTCAAGTGAGCCTCCAACTATTGAGCTGAAGAATGAAGCTTGTTCCAATAACATTGTTATTTGTGAGAAAAAAGAGTTGGTAGTTGTTGTTATAACACCGTTAAATGTATTAGTTATGGTTTTAAAAATTAGATCAAATTGGTTGATTCAATTAATTGAACTATTAACTATTAATTAAATTGATTAGATTATATATAAAATTGGGTTTGACTCAGTTAATATAAAAAATTAATTTTCTTAAATTTATTATAAAAACTTTAAATATAATCTTATTTATTATATTTGAATATATATACTATCAAATTGTGCTTATTTTAATGTTAAATAAGTTAAATTTAATATTTAATCATAAATTATATAAAAAATTTTAAATATTATTTTTAAATAATTAATTAGCGTGACTATTAATTAACTAATCGGATCACTAGTTGGATCCCTCCAATTGATCAATATATGGTCCCATTTCAAAAGCATTTATAAAAAGAGCTGGTGCTTCATTTCTTGTAGTTGTCGAAAACCAGAGAATTTGAAGGAAAATAAGTATTACTCAATTTTTGCCCAAATCCTCTATCCTTACTCATGGTATGACAGTCACCAACATCTCAATCATGTCTAGCGAAGTTCCAACTGCTCCAAACCCGTTTATTTCTTCCATTGCATCGAACAATTTGAGTAATTTGAACACCACACTGTCGTGTCAGAATGTAAACTTGACATCAATTTTGTCATCGACTTTGCAAGTTATTTGTCCAAAGCCGGCAAGATCCAATATTACCAATTTTGGAAGTCGTCGTAGAAGCTCATGACTTCAAGAAGCATCTCAATAGTTTGATTTCGCGTCCACTGCATTTTCTTCACGTTAGGGTTAATAATTCTGAATCAAATTCCTCTATTATTATATTAAAAGGTCAAATCATGAGTATATCATTTGAAAACGTCTTGACAAATGTTATATATTAGAGACTTACTTCAATGAAGTAAGAAAGATATTAAAATAGATTTTATGGTTTTTTTTATAATAAAAAGTTTTACTTAGATTGGTTAAACGGATAAATTTTAAAACGTAATAATTAAACCTATAACTACAACATCGAATAAATCAAAGTTTTATAAATACAAATAATCATGTTTTGTCTAACGGTGATCTTATAAAGTACGTTCTTGAGGGTCTTGGGATAGAATACAATGTTGCCGTGACTAGCTAGTTTAAGCTCCATGCTAGAGTCCAAGATTGAAAGTCACTTCAGGAGGCTCAAATTCTGCTAGAAAAGTGTGAGTTGAGAGTAGAAAAGCTAAGTTACTTAAGTCAATGGTAGTTATGGAGTATCATGGTGGTTTAGTCAACACAATAATCCTAGAGAAATCTACTACTCCAACAGCCTGATACTGAGTTACCTCAACTTAGCATGCCAGTACTCCCTCTTCTCATTATAGTCGTTGGGAAAAGAACAATTACACTAATAAAACTAAAATCAAAATTTTCACGTTTTTATTGAATTATGTGATAACAAACAATTAATTAAAAATATAATTCTATTATGTCAAACAATCAAAAACAAATATAATTAAAAAAATCATAATTTAATGTGAAATTGACAGAACAAGAAAATCTATCATGGAGGCACACGGAAAAACCAAAACTGCGTTTTCTCCTTTTTTTTTTCTAACTTTTGTATGGTGTTTATATGTATAAGCTAACTCTTATTTGCCTTAATTTATAAATATTAAGGGTCAAGTTTTTTTCATTAAATAAATTTGGATTTTTTCTAATGATTTGAAAATCGGACCGGACCGACTGGTTCAACCAGGTGAATTGGGAATTGGCTCCAAATTTAGTCCGGTTAATATAAAAAACTAGTTTTGTTATTGATTCAGTCAAATTCAATCAGAAACCCGATTAAATCGGATGAACTAGTCAAAACTAGGTTTGACTTTTGAATTTTTTTTAAATTTTAATTATTTTTAAATAATTTGATTATTTTTTTTATTATTTTTTGTTTGAACCGATTGAACCATAAACTAATAAGACAATTGATTCAATCATCGGTCTGGTTTTAAAAACATTGATTTTTCACATAAAAAGTGGCCCACAAGCCCAACAATAATCATCTTTCATATAATGGAGACGATAGAAGTCAATTGATTATGCCCAGCAGACTGCCTTGGGGGAATCATCAGTTAGGAGCATTAGACATAGTTCAAATAAGAATAATAGTACCCAGCAGTTGTTATACCACAGTAAAAATAATTTCAATACACTGGTGAAAGAGGTTGAGGAACAACGGGAATTTTTCAGGTTTGTGGTAAACCTAGGCAGATGGCCCTTCAATGTAGTTTATAATTCTCACACCATGAGTATCTCAATTCTGCTTTGGTAATGGAGCACCAAGCAAGCCATCTTGCTTTTCATCCTTCCCTTGTTGTCTCATCAACCTCTTTCTAATATATCACAAGTAATATGAATATTGTTGGCTCTCTACTTGTTGCTTTTACTCCAATTTCTCATCCTAAAGTACAAGCTGCCACTTACACTTTAGTCAACGACTCCACACATCAATAAGCTAGATATCCTCTCCTACTGAAGCTTTTATGACTCAACAGAATAATAATTCTCTCATCAGCTTAGAAACATCAGCCTTCCTTGCAAATCTAACAATTGTTCAAGATAAGGCTTGCTACATGTATTCAAGAGCAATGGATCACATGAAATCTCTCTCAGTTTTTAGTTGTTGCGAACTATCATAGTTTAAAACAAGAGCAGTCATATGTGTATATATTTTTAAGTACACACATGATATTTTATCATTAATTCAAAATCTCTTAATCATATGATGATATATCTTCTATGTACTCATTTATAGAAGTAAAAGTATGTCTGTATGGTACTCTCTTTCAACCTTACATGGGTGTATCTAAAAGCTATATTTGTTAACATAAGTAGAATTGTTAATTCATACCATATTTAATATTCCTTGATAATTTTATTAAGTAATTCTATTTTTCACCTAAAGAAGGAATCTAATCTATTCTTAAAAGAGAGTGCATTTAGCATGGCTTAACTTTCTCAAGCAAATTGTAGAAATGATATATAATTTCAAATATTTCTAACAAATAATATATTCATGAATATATAGTTTTAGTCTCTTGGTGTTGGATGGCTCTGTCAATGCAATAAATTACCAACCTAGTATGGCTTTATTTTTCACCTAAGCTCCCTTCCAAGCCATATGACACTTGACCTAACATTCACAATCTTTTGACCTTTTCTTCAATAAAAATAAATTAAACTTTACGCCCCCATGACCCTCAACCTTTTACCTCATCTTTCATTTTCACTCCTTCAAGAATAATTTAGTTTCTACTAAACAAGATGCTAAAATTACTCTCAACAGTTACAAAATTATATATTTTACTTATAAAATACAAAAGATATATATATGTTTAAACTATCGACAATATATGAGCCTAGTCGAGAGGTAAACTATCAGTCAAACCACAAATCGAGATAAATTTTATGGCTCACCTTGGACTAAATACTATATTTGATTGTAGGGTTAGCTTAAAGTGAGTTTGGCCCTGGTTCCTGATTGAATTGATTTAAGATATAATCCAAATTTTAAATCATTATATAATACATTCAAATTTTCACGTTCTTTATACACATGCGCGTGCACACACACACACACACACATATATATATAATAAAATTATATATACAAAAATACAAAAATAGGTGATGCGATTATTTATTTTTTTATCTATCTTTACAATTATATAATTACAGACTCCCATGTTAATAAATATAAATAAATTAATAATAAATGTTTATATATGTAAAATTATTATATAAAGGGTTATTTACTTTCCATGACCACATAATGATCTTCAGTCATGTACCCTAAAAAAGGGGGGAATAAAAAAAACTTAGAACAATTTTATTTCTTGGTGATTTACTAGAGATTACTATTGGATATACAATCTTTATGCACAAAAAATTATACAAATTGATATAATGTTAATATAATACTGACGCGACAAATATTTTTGACATATGATATAAGACATATCATTCGGTATAATTTTTTTTTTTATGTATAAAGAATGTGTATATAACATTATTGTTTGCTAAAATAGAAACATGAAATGACAGATCCCATTTAGGAGTTGACTTCTTTTACCTTTTCAACATATTTCTAGGGTGTTTAATTTTAACGTATTTATTCTAATTTAATGATTAATTAATTAGCTAAACATCACAATAATCACACCCTGGTCCACGTGTCAACGCAAGTGAACGCAGGTGAGTCACAGCCACCAAATGATGCTGAGCTGGTGCTTTAGCAGATTCTAGACCATTCACGTGGCAGCAGAATAAGAGCCTAATTAAAGCGTTTGTAATTAAGCGCCAAAAATGCTAAATCCATTTTATAACTGGGCCAACTAACGGGTGACCGGTCTGTCACTCACAGTGACGTCCCTGTCACGTGGCTTGCCCTCTGTAATCCGGCACCGCCCCCTCTCAATTTTTTGTGAGAGAAAAGGATAAAGTGAATATTTTATTTTATTTTATTTATTTATAATCATTTTATCTATTTAATAATATATATACTTGTGAGATTTTAAGGAATACTTGAATATAGATATTTATTTTATTTTTTTATATTATCTTCTTATAAATTTGTTCCTTTGTCTCTCCTTTTTTGTGCTCTCTCTTTCTTATCAAAATTGGCCAGGCATGTAGTCATGAACCGACAGCAATATTACACTTGTGATGTACGACAGATGAAAATCTCATTCATTATCTCTAATAATAGATAACAAAGAGAATGTTATTTGACTTCAAGAATTAATAAAATTAATAAAATATTAAAATTTTTAAAATTTAAATTTAAATTTAAGTCTCTGTTATATTTATAAAATAAGTTTATTTTGTAAACTATAATAGAAATTTAAAATAAATTCATTAATTTAAGTTAACTTGATTAGTTTATAATATTAATTTTAAGTATTTTAACAATTTTTGAAAAAATAATTAATTAAATTAGCCAAACTAAGAGGGTTTATATGATTTTAACTAACATTCTAGAGATTATACGCATTTGGCCAAACAATCCAAATAATGTCCATTTTGCACATACTCGTCAAAATGTTTCATAAGTATCCTGTTTATTTTCACTGCATATTTATAAATTCTTATAAATTTAAAAGCTAATTTTTTGCCCATCATAGGATTTTTTTTGACAATGACTAATGTAATATTTATGGTTAGGTGTAAAAGGTAGTGAATATTCACGGATAATAACAAGATGATCTACATTGATGGAAAATAGAAAATATTGATTATTGAACAAGATAAATCTATAAAATATTGGTGAAGGCTTTAAACTCTCGTTTAAGAGTAAATCTCAGATAGAAATGTATATACATTATAATGAATGATGAAAACTCTATCAATAGATTATCTTACGAGATACTAGATGACCATGATGTTTGATGTCTTACAGTGTTATCTAAAAAGAAAACACAAGTGATACCTCTTTTATGTGATGATAACTTGTAGGAAAAGACGAGCAAAATTTCAAGAAGTGGGTTCTGAAGGACAACGCACTATTAGACCCTACATTGTACTGTTAAAAGGATAAATATTGTTTGTCATTTTCAGTTACTATGAAAGTTTAACAGACACAATGTAATGCAAAAAAAGATGGTCATTGCTCTAGCCATGATGAAAAGCAAGGGTGTAACATCAATGTTGTTATTGATTTGGAGGATCTTGAAGAAGTATTTTGTATAGAGTTATTGTCGTCCATAGAGGAATGAATTCATGGACAAAAGATGGTGTTTTGACTTGGGGACTTTTGGCTAAAAAGCATAGATGGATGATATCTCAATTTAAGATAAGTGCATGTAAAATTGATATGACACGAAATAGGGAAATTGAGTGTAGCAGAGGGGGTCAAGTTAGTTTGTCGAGCTCTTAATCTGGTTATTGTGCATGTCACTAGTTTTGACTCAATGTATTGACTTGTTTTACCATTTTTTCATTAAGCTCAACAGTGATTAAAGCTATTTTATATATTGGAACAATTTCAGTAAATTTTATTTGCTTGGTTATTCCTCCATAATTCCTGAAATATTGGTTACAATTATACAGACCCTTTCTACTTTGGTTAATTTGTTAATTACCCTTCTAAAAATTATTAAATTCTTAAAATTAATAAATTATTGTGATGCTTTAGACAGTTCAACAATTTTTAATATCAAAGAGTACTTAAGATTTAATTACATATCAAGAGTTGATAAAATTCACACAAATTGTTTTATGAATTTCATTGGTGATTTACTCATAATTTTTTTGCAATTTTTTTTTTTAATTTAAGGTTATTGGTAGTTAATACTAGTTCCGATATCATGATTAAACTCATTCTAGACATAATTTGTTTTAATAAAACTATATATACATATTTTTAATATAAAATTTAAGCACGTAGATTATATGTTATTATGTGACTGAATGATTTTAAATTAAATATAAAATAACACTCAATCAAATAATAATACGTCATCTATGTATTTAAATTATATGTTAAAAATATATATATATATATATATATATATATATATATATATATATATATATATATAATATTGCTCAATTTATTTCTCTATTTTATGCATATATTCTTAGTAGTTACTGAGATTGGACAAATGAAAGAATAGGAGGATTAGAAGGTTTATGGAAACTTTGAGCCAACATTGATACTTGGTCTTAATGATAATGGATTCCATAATGATGCATGACATGCAATAACTTTCACTACATTAATCTATATTTTCCTCCGGTTATTGGATTAACATTATGGTTAATTTGATCTATTTTAATTTATTTTACTTTATTCGATAATTAATTTGTTGCAGAAAAAATAAAAAGAAACATATTTGAATATATGCATATGTTATGCACATGTTGATATGATCCTCTCTTGTCACAATTTGTAAGTGTTTAAAGATACAATTCCTGTAAGAAACGTCTAATATAGGTTTTGCTAATACACGAATTCTTATGATGTTTATAACAATTTTTATTTTTATTATATAGAGAAATTAGAAAAATATGAAACTTATAGGTTTTTTCTTTATAATGATTGTGGATCATATGAAAGCCCTTAAGATGATTATAATTAGTATATGAGCAATGTCAATAATCACATTTTTGCATATATCTAGTTTTTACTAAATTAATTGGGAATCAATTTTTCATTATTAGTATCCCTACTACTACAATGACAAAACCCTTAAGGGGTGTTTGGATTGGGTAATGTTTTATTATCAAAATAGAAAAATTACTTTGAAGATATATTACTTAGAAGATTACTGAGTATAAATTATTACTATGTTTGATAAAATTTGTAAGTATAAATAATTATTGTGTTTGGTTAAAGGTAATAAAATATTATTAGTAAATTATTTTACTTAAACGTCTTTAAATATAATTATTTTAAAATATTTTTTATATTATTTATCATATTAATTAAAAATAAATTCATTTTTGTCTCAAAAAATTAATAAATAATAATATAATTATAATAAAATCAATATTACTTTGGTAATTTTTAAATACCTAAGGTGAATGTGGTAATCAAATTATCACCTATATTACCTATTACGTCAATATTGGTAATAGAAGACTACTGTAATATTTTATTACTGACAAACCAAACAAAAGAATAAAAGATAGATTATCAAGATAATATTCAAAAACTGAAACCAAACGGTCCCTTAGAGGGTTTTTGGTTCAAGGGGTAGAAAAATACTTTAGTAAACTATCTTTTATTATTTTGTTTGGTTAGTAAGTAATAAAAGATTTCGGTAATCTTCTATTACTAATGTTGATGTTACATATAATATAAGAGTTAATCTGTGTACTACTTTCACCTTAGGTATTAAAAGATTACTAAGGGAATTTTGATTTTATTATAACTATATCTTTATTTCTTAATTTTTATGATAAAAATAATCTCATTTTTAATTAATACAACAAATAATATAAAAATATTTTAGAATAATTAAACCTAAGAGCATTTAAGTAAAATAATATGCTAGTATTTTTTTATTTCCTCTAACTAAATACAATAATTATTTATACTTACTCATCTTTATTAAATTTTATTAAATATAGTAATAATTTATACTCAGTAATATTCAAAGTAATCTTTTAATATTAATAATAAAACATTCCTCAAATTAAATATCCCTTTAGTGTTAATTTAATGACAATGAAAATATTCATTATTGTTACAGTTTTTCATAACTAGTAATAGACAAGTCAATTGGGCTGGGCCAAATGAGGCCCGACTTGGCCCAACCTGAAACAGGAAAAAAAGTTCGGCCACAATAAAACCCAGTCAACACTGTAGAGTGTCGGGCCAGACCCATGGGCCTATCGAGCCGAGCTTAAGACTTTAATATTAGACTCATGGGTTGGCCCGACCCGACACTGTTTATAAGATAAAAATAAATAAAAAAATTTCCTGTAAAATGTTTCTGCCAAATGGTAGAAGCCATAGCCGTTGCTTAATTTTTTTAATTAATTTATTTTATCTATGTTTTGTAATTTATACAGTATATAAATTAATTTATTTGTACTATGTTATCAATTTATAATATTTTTCATCATGTAACCACGATATTCCTCCACCACAAGTAAGTTATTATAAATAAAATATTCAGGGTATTGTCCTCAGTTTTAATAATTAAAAAATAATTTATGTTTAAAATTTTTAATTAATTTTTTTAAATATTGATTAAATGGGTCAGACTGACCCAATTAAAGTGCGGCCTAACCCAATTAAGGCTAGTTATTATATGGGTCGGACTTTTATATTTCAATAGATCGACTCGATCTGAAAATCCATTACTATTTGGGTCTCAGGCCCGATCGGGCTCATTAACCCAATGGGCCAAGCCGAAGCCTCCCTGACCTGACCCATTGACATCTCTATCTAGTAAATATAGCTATAATGACATCGATATTATATATAGTAACTGATATATATTGATTGTTAATATTATGTTTAGTGGCCAATTAATATTACTATAATGATAAAAATATTCATCACATATATTATACGAAGTAATTGGTTAATATTGTTATAATGATGAGAAAATTTATTATTATTATTTTTAGCAACACTAAACATTGTTATGACAACAAAAATATTTTTTGTTATTATTTATATTAACAAGAGTTACATCTCTCGTTATTTATAAATTGTATAACATAACAATGGATATAAGATTTTGAACGATAGAGCAAATCACTTAAAAAAACTTTCATTTATATATTATTTGTTTGTGTAAGATCATATCTCTAATTTTGTATATTTTTGTTGGTAAAGTCCATATATGTGAATTGAAATAGAGTAATATTATATATACTCATTTTGAAAACATAAATGAATGTATTTTTATATATTATTATATAATTTAATATTATTTTATTTTTAATTTAAAATTATTTAATTATATAATAATGTAAATTAAATATATATTTATTTATATATTTAAATAAATATATATAATTTTATGGATTGAGATATGGATATTGGAATGCCAGTTATAGGAGAAATGCGACGTGGCATATTGCCGTGGAGATACGGGTGAGTGGGGAAAGCATCCACCAGCAACGCAGAGACAGACAGCTCCTCGTCAAGAACCACCAAAATTGTCCTTTTGGGCCAGCCACACCCACTTTTAGCTCAAATTATCTTGGCCACTCATCCCCCACTTTACATTTTTACCCTTCTCTTCTTCCAAACTTTTTTCATTTTTCGAGTCAACACAGTATCACAAACAGTATAATTATGAACAAATGATTAAATATATAATGGTTTTAATATATAAATAATATATTATTATATAATTAAATTATTTTAAATTAAAATAAAATAATATTTATTTTATTATAATATATTATTTATATATCTAATTATTTATTTAAAAATATATATATAGAGCATCGTATCCATCTCTCAAATTTATGATTTTTTTTAGATATCTATTCTTTAAAGAAAACATAAATAAATACTTAACATTTCTAATAAGGTATGATTAAATAATCAATAAAATTATATATATATATATTTTATATATAATTTTAGTATATAAATTATACATCATCATGTGATTAAAGAATTTTAAATTAAAAATAAAATAATATTTAATTATATGATAATATATTATTAATATATAAAAATTATATATAAAGAATATATATATAAAACATTGCTCTTAAATCATTCTAAACCCATCAAACGAATATTGTACAACTACCAACAAAGAAAGAGAAAGAATGTACAAATCTCTCTAATCCTTGCAAACGATTCTCAAGATTTTGCTGTTTTTACAATAATAATATCTATATACATATTTTGTTCCTTGATATACGTTCACAAAGGATTGATTATTTGGAGTATAGAAGTAGAATTATACTATGGTATGTATTCGGCATTGATATATAAAGAGATATTGCAGTGAGCTTGGGGTTTCCACACCCCTCTTTCCACCATTTTCACAAACAAACGTAGATGATAAGTAGATATTTAAATTTTTAAAAGTTAGTATGTATAAATTAAGAATTTCAATAAACCTTGGGTGGGAATAAGTCTTTTGGCCTAGAGATAAAAACAAAGCTTCTTTCGAAGGTCCACTTGATGAAATTTTGTTTCCACTTCAAGAATATTGCAGTGACCTTTAAATTATATAAGCTCTAAGGAAATGGACAAGCCTTTGAGCAGGCTGTCCATGCCACCATTAATTAATATGAGATACATCGCATCAAAATGGTCGGCTGGCGAAACTTGTACGCGTACTTCTCCTCATTAACCATTTTTAACATTTATAATATCATTCGTTATTATTTTAAATATATAAATAAATATATATTATTAAATAATTAAATATTTTATTTAATTATGTGATAATATATATTAAATATATATTTATTTAGATATTTAAAATAAATATATATATAATTTTATTATTTCAATAATTAAAATACCCTTAAAATTTCCGTCATGATTTCACTAGCTCCATTGCATGCAAATAATTGAATATTTATTAGTTCAACATTGATAGCCCATTATTATGCAGTTCTGGTTTTATTCTAATTACTTGAAAATTTCCCATACGGAAGTTTCAACTCAAATCGTACTTCAATTATTTTGGAAAGAAAATAAGCTTAAACAAAAATCCAAAAATTAGGGTTCCCTCTTCCACAGGTAACCCAGCATCACATGGCAACCAGACACCTCGGCCAATCACCTCTCTAATAACGTTAAGGTCCATTAATACATAAAGCTTTATTCTAATTTGACTCAAAATCGGCTGCCCGCATTCGATGCCACGTAAGAGAATTACGAATTGTCCGAACACGTGTACGGGAATGATGATATGACAACGAATATGACCGATGCTAGATGGATCCAATCTGTTAGCTTTATGTTATTAAGTCACGTTATTATCATATATCAGTAATTTTCCTTAATAATTTGAAGGGCATTTCAGGGATTTCACATCTTCTCTCTTAATCTCATTTTTTATATAATAAACTTTGTTCTCCGTTAGGGTATTATCTCAAGACTTGATATCATTTCTCCAACAAAACAGGCTACTTCTTCCTCTTCTCTTCTTCTTACTCGGAAAGGTATTCTTTACGCTCATTAATATTTAATGTGTTTTAAGATATTAATCTGTTTTGTCTCCGAAAATCATTTTTTATTTTCATGGTGAAGTGTGCAAATTATTGAAGCATGGAGAAGACAAGTTCGCCAGGGTTGGCAAGGACAAAGTCTGATCAACTAGTGGAGACAATAGCGGCGGCATTCAAGTCACCGGTGTCGTCGGGCGAGGCTCCCACTGGAGTTGCGTCGTCTGACGGGACCGGGGTCGGGGCCACGCTGTCAAGGAAGTCAAGCCGGCGGGTGCCGATGGCTGCATCACCTGGTCGTAGTAGTGTGAGTGGCAAGAATAATACACACATCAGGAAGTGTCGAAGTGCTCAGCTGAAGTTGGACTTGGATGAAGTGAACAGCTGCGCCGCCCTCAGCCGGGCATCCAGCGCCAGCCTCGGCTTCTCATTTTCTTTCACTGGCTTCACTCTCCCCGCCGATGATATCGACGACTCCAAACCCTTTAGCGACGATGATATACGTAAGTAATCATCACTCATCAACTCTTCTTAATATACAAATAAATTTCATAAATTTACGTAAAAAGTATGAGATAACAATTTTTAATTAAGTAATATAATTATTTATTTTTTTATTATTTTAAAATCACTCAATCATATATTACTATTTTAGTTTGTATATATAAATATGTATAATTTGTTTATTTACTTAACTTTTTTAAAAAGCTATTACCTTTCCGTGCTTATATATAAAAAGATTTTACATCATAAAATTAGAATCTTAATGTTTTAATAAAAATTTTTAATAGAATATGAACTTTAATATAAAAAAACTTTTTATAGTACATTAATTGTGGCCATTTTTTATAAGTATTTTGTGGTCTTAAAGAGTTGCATGTGATCTCATTCAAGTCTAGAGCATGTGCATGACACTGGTTAGTAAATAGTAGTAAATAGCGATAAGAGGCTGAAATTTTGGTTTAAAAAAAAAAAAGAAAATTTGGGTCATTTTTAGAAAATTTGGACTGTATTTGAGTAAGGAATCATGAGATTTCTGAATTGGGGGCATGAGAAAGTTAGGTTCAATATAGAGTTATAATTCAACCAAAAATGGGAGACAGAAACTACCAGCCTTCCACTCTGAAGAAGTTGGAAACGTGCTTTTCTGCAAAGTGCTTTTTCTACACCAACAATTTGAAATAACGGGAAGCCGGTGAAATTTGGGCCCTCACTTTCCAAAAGGGTAAAAACCCACTTGGGCTTTTAAAAAATATAGGGTAAAAATATTAATTTTAAATAAGAGATAGTGATAATAAAAATAATAATAAAAAAATTTTATTTGATACAAAATAGCCAAAATTATTCAGAAAAAAAAAAAAAACTCCTAGCACCATTAAACCTAAGATTTAGCACATTTTAGGCTAAATACCATTATGTGTCATTATGTGATTGATTGTTTTTTAATTTTTAATTTAAAATTATTAAATCACATGATGATATATTATTACTGTATTTAATTATATATTTTTATTAAATATATAAATATAGTTTTATTAAATAAAATATATATTGTTGTCAGCCACTAAGGTTGTGATAAATCCAATTATTTGTCCTCTCATCATTTCCTTGACATAGTGTTGAGAATAGTAGAGCCATGAAAATTGTCTCATCAAAACCACAAGCTAAAGATGATGATAGGATTTTTTTTATAGTGGTGTCAAAGTGGACACCCCACTGAAATTCCCTAGAAAAAAAAAGTTCAAAAACAGCAACTCTAAAGTGTTGATAATGGAATTAAAAATCAATAGAATTTGAGTGATTGAAGATGGTAGGCAAAGAGGAGGATCTTTATATGTCATGGTAGGCCATGATCATCCACTCAGTTTGAATTATAAATGTGAATATGAATAAGCTAAGTGCCCATGTTGTGCCAAACTTGATTGGTGGCTTGACCCTCCTCGTGCTCTCTATCATTGTTCGAACTTCAATAAAGCGTCAAAAAGAGATGATAGTGCCTCTCTTCTTGTTTCGTGTAGGCTCAGTTTGCCTTGGTTTTGTTCTTGAGTTGTCCTTCCTTGAGGGAAAGATTTGATTAGGTTGTTCTCCTATCTTATTATTTTTCTATTACTATGTTCTTATAATTTCTATTTAAAGTGGGTTATTTTTTATGAGATTCATGACAATTTTAAAGATGTCTATAATTTTTTTTTTTTTTAATTAGGTTATCAATTGCTTTAGATGAGTCAATTTTTAAATAAAAATTATGTATATATAAATATTATATTTTTAAAAAATATTTGAAAATTTAAATAGTGAAAACAAGAATGTTGTTATCATAATTCAAAATAAATGACCTATTTTCAATGTTGTTAGGTTAACTAGCAGGACCTGTTGCATGGAGGAGACGTTATACACGCAGACAATTATGAAATATAAAACAAAATTTGTCACAATTGAGCCCAAAATATTGACGATGCTTTGAAGTTCATTGCAATGATTTAATTAACATGGTCCTAATTGATTGACTTTCTGCTTAATTTCTAACTATATGATAAATAAGTCAAGCTGATAGACTCACTTAATATATTAAATTATTAACATAGATTGGACCCAAGTTATTTCGGAATTAATTAAGGTTCTGTCATTTGACTTTTTTATTCATAGAATATCATAACCCTATGATCTTCTATTTTTTTTCATAAACCAAATATTTCATAATAGTAGTAAAGGTAAATATTATATGCATCCAGTTTTAAATACTTTCATCTAATCATATAGTAATATATTATCTAAAATTAAGTGTATATAATTCTAAGTATAAACACAGACATAATAGTATTATTCATACGTACATGTAATAGGGCACAAGGTAAACTGTTTTTATTATTAAATATTTGAATAAATGCATGATTATAAGAGGTCTTTTATTCTTTTTTTTTTTTTATTGGCTCAAGAATGACATGATACTACATTAAATCAATTTGTAAAAATAGTATTATTAAATAGTACATCTATACCATTGATTAAGGTGGTTCATATAAACCATATATTTATTATTGGGTATTCATATAATATGTTATTATTTGAATGAATGATTTTAAATTAAAGATATAACGAAATACTCAATCACATAATAATATATCATTTAAATATCTAATGAAATAATTAAAATTAAGTATTTATTGTATTGTTTTATATTTAGTACTATGTAATCGCTTGGAGATGATGACATTTGAAGTGTTTCTTTACATTTACAGCTGAGGATATTGAAGCAGGAAAACATAAAACGAAGTTTGTAACAGAACCCACAATGCCAATTTATCTCAAGGTAACAATTTGTGCCGCACTGAATGCAAATGCAATGCAGGATTTTATTTTTACATTTGAAGTTGCATCTTCAGAAGGCCAAAAGAGTGCACTGGTTTCTGGGTTTATTTGATTTGATAACACTACTTGTTTGGACAGGGAATATGAAGGGAGAGTTTTCTTGGGATCCAAGCAATCCTTTTCATTGAATATGGCTAGCATGGTCAGGTTCAGGTCTTGTACAATGTTTCATCTTAGGTGACATTTATGTACAAGACTTCCCCTTCTTCCCAAAACCAACTAGCTTACTTTAGTTTCTGAGATCACATACGTTATTTTTATTTCGCTTCTGTGCTGTAGAATTGTCTGTATTCAAACTAAAGTAATACCACATGTACGAACTTTGCTTTGAAAAGAAGGGTATCCGACATTTTGATCATGTTTGCGCTTGGAATTTTATGGTTGTTTTGAGCTGTTGCGAGTTTGGTTTTAGTTTACTGACAGGGGGATTTTGCTTATTTTGTGAAATGCAGTTTACAGATGTTTCATATAAGGTGATAATAAAAAGAATAGCTACCAGTGAGGAGAAGGAAATTCTGAATGGGATAACTGGATTGGTGAACCCAGGTGAAGTTTTGGCACTCATGGGACCTTCCGGAAGTGGGAAGACAACTCTCCTGAATCTGCTGGGTGGCAGGCTGATGCAGTCGACCATCGGGGGTTCAATTACTTACAATGATCAGCCATATTCCAAGTTTCTCAAGAGCAAGTAAGAATTTAATCACAACTAATGTGATAACTCTAGGCATGTCAACAAAAGCAGAAATCTACATTTGATTAACATGAATAATATGGCAGGGTAGGATTTGTGACTCAAGATGATGTCTTGTTTCCTCACCTCACAGTGAAAGAAACATTGACATACGCTGCCCTTCTACGACTGCCGAAGACACTGACAAAACAGGAGAAGGAAAAACGAGCAATAGACGTAATCTATGAGCTAGGCTTGGAGAGGTAAATCCCCTTTTCCCCTTGCTAATAATTGAATTCTGGATTACCTGTAAGCATATTGTCATTCTTTATTTGATTTCCAGCGGCTCATCAGTAAAAATATTGATTTCTGCAGGTGCCAAGACACTATGATTGGTGGCTCCTTCGTACGAGGAGTGTCAGGTGGAGAAAGGAAGAGGGTTTGCATAGGCAGCGAGATCATAATCAACCCTTCTCTTCTGTTTCTTGATGAACCCACTTCTGGATTGGATTCTACAACTGCCTTGAGGATTGTTAAGATGTTACAAGACATTGCAGAGGTTTGTTATCTCTGGTTTTCTTCATTCAATTATCATTCACAATCTTTCCTAGCATTTTCAAGCTGATTCCCTATGATGCTGAAATCTTATGGCAGGCTGGGAAAACTGTGGTGACAACAATCCACCAGCCATCAAGCAGACTGTTTCACAGATTTGACAAGTTGATCCTTCTAGGAAAAGGAAGTTTGCTCTATTTCGGAAAGGCATCAGAAGTAATGGTGTATTTCTCATCTATAGGATGTTCACCTCTGATTGCCATGAACCCAGCAGAGTTCTTGCTAGACCTTGCAAATGGGAACATAAATGATGTTTCGGTGCCATCAGAATTGCAGGATAAAGTACAAATGGGAAATTCAGATACCGAAACAAGAAGTGGAAAGCCATCTCCATTGGATGTTCATGAGGTAAACTCCAATTGCAATGAAGTTTAAATTACATCTCTTGCTCCTTATTTATTCACTGATGTTTCAAATTTGAAAGCAGTATCTAGTGGAGGCCTATGAGACACGAGTGGCAGACCAAGAGAAGAGGAAACTTATGGCTCCTGTTCCCCTTGATGAAGAAATCAAGTCGAAAGTGTCATCTCCAAAGCGACAATGGGGAGCTAGCTGGTGGGAACAATACACCATATTGTTCTGGAGAGGAATTAAAGAACGACGACATGACTATTTTAGTTGGTTGAGGATCACCCAAGTTCTCTCCACTGCAATCATCTTGGGATTACTCTGGTGGCAATCAGATAGTAAAAGCCCCAAAGGCCTGCAAGATCAGGTAATTTTCATTGCTTTTTCCAAAGCAAATCTGTTACCACTAATATAAAATTGACAAGCCGTTCATGTATTGAATCTCCCATCTTGCAGGCGGGACTGCTTTTCTTCATTGCTGTCTTCTGGGGATTCTTCCCTATCTTCACAGCAATCTTCACATTTCCTCAAGAAAGGGCCATGCTGGGTAAGGAAAGAGCAGCTGACATGTATAGATTAAGTGCATACTTCCTGGCTAGAACAACAAGTGACCTTCCGCTTGATTTGCTACTGCCAATTCTTTTCCTTCTTGTTGTCTACTTCATGACAGGCTTAAGACTGAGCACCGGTCCCTTTTTCTTGACCATGCTCACAGTTTTTCTCTGCATTGTTGCAGCTCAGGTATATATATACCCTTTCATAACAACAAACTAAAAAGAAACTTCAACCATTATTACCTATGTAATCAACTAAAGCTGGCCACTATGGCAGGGACTTGGACTAGCCATTGGCGCTACACTAATGGACTTAAAAAGGGCCACAACACTGGCTTCAGTCACTGTGATGACTTTCATGCTTGCTGGTGGTTACTTTGTTAAGGTAAACATGAATATACCAGTTGATGTTGGCTCTCAATCCAGTATGAAAATGCTTACATGGGTTTTCAATTTTGCAGAAGGTTCCAGTTTTCATATCTTGGATACGCTACTTGTCCTTCAACTATCATACTTTTAAGCTACTTCTCAAGGTGCAGTACGAACAGAATACACCAACTGTGAATGGCATGAGAATAGACAATGGCCTAACAGAAGTTTGTGCCCTGGTGGCAATGGTTTTTGGCTACCGGCTCTTAGCATACCTTTCTTTGCGGAGAATGAAACTCCATTCCGGAGCTTAGAGGTGGTACAATTTTTGAGGGAGCATAATTCTATAGCTTCTACATCCTACTGCATACAAGAGCTTATATTGCGAAGGCTTTGGTTCCAGGGTTATAAAAAAAGGGAATTAAACTAGCAATAAAAACTGATCTCTCTCTTCAGTCTTCAAAATCTCAGGATTCCCACATGCACCACACCAGGCACTCGCTTTGATAGGAATTCGAATATATCTTAAACATCTATGTCAATTTTACCCGGGGGGGAGTTCATCAAAAGTGTTCCAGGGTTGTGTAGTTCTATGAATCTAGATGACTTAGACAAAAAGCTGATAGGTTTTATGTGTATCACTTCAAGAATTCTGACTTTTTTGCCTTAAACAATATGCAAATCTCAATATTTCTAGTTATTTTTACCAACTTTTGGTCCTGTATATTATAGCACAAATTGGATAATGATATTCAGTTCAGTCATATAATGAGTGTAAATAAACAAGAGAAATGATAATGAACAGGTAAAAAATTGGTAATTGTGCCAAAATGGGTTAATATTCACATTTTGAGATACCTTGGCTCGAACGGCAGGGCAACCTCCCAAAGAAAAACAAAGAGATTATATAGGTCTTCAACCAGCTGTAATTAACAACCGTGTAAAGGAAGAAAGCAATGTTTCTCGTGTAAAAATCATGCAAAATCATTTCCAAGGAGTAGTTTGAATGTCAAAAGAGAAAACTCCATATATAAAAAAATATGAGTTCTAGTCTCCTCTCACGATGGTCACTAGAATTTGGGTTTTTTCTACTTGCAAAATCAGTTCATTTCTCATAGAATATCCAGAGCCAATGTCCTTGACCAACCATGTAATCTAAGGAGAGCAGCATCCAATACAGGGACCTCCTTCTCAAGCCCTTTATAAAATCTGATGAGTTAGCAATATGCATTTTAACTAATTACACTTGTCAATTTTGATATTCTACTTCTGGGATTACAAAATCAAGATTTTAAGTTGATTCTTATTTCCAGTCAATTTTAAGCCGTAATAACACAGGAAGAAGGCCTCTTACCAATATCTGCCGCAACTCGGTGGGCACACATTACTCCTGTAAAAGCTGACACCTTGTCGAGGAAAGCAACTATCTCCACCGTTGTAAAGATTGTCTGTACCCCGCAAATTTCATTATTTTTAGGTCATGCTTAACATGACGGCGTGGATTCTCCTTGGTGTCAAATTCACTCCTTATAAGTCTCTTTAATAACATTTGTAATATTTTTGACCAATAGTTTACCTATATTATCCACTTTAGATAAGACTTTGCCAATTTTAACAATTTAAAGAATTCATCTATCTTAACATCCCCAAATAATGTAAAATACATTTACAAACTCAACATTTTTTTTATATTTTACCAATATTGGTATTCCCCAAGCGGTGTCACATTATGGCCATTAAGTAAGTTTAGGTTGGAACTCTAGAAAGAAATGTGCCGTGTATCTAGGCCTAAGTCATTGTAGCTGCTGTGAGTTAGTTTATACATCAAAGAAAAGTTGAAAGGGATTCACCTATGGATAGGGGTATCTATTAAGATTGGATTTGAGTCGAATCAAGTTCGAGCTCAAGTTTGAGTTCATTGAACTTGTTTTAAAGGTATTCGAATTTGACTCATTTGAAAGGAACTAAGCTCGAATTGAGTTTTAAGCTCGATTTGATATTAAAACAATTTAATTTTAATGTGTATTAATCAAAATAACGTTGTTTTAATGGTTTCGTATCAAATTTTTCGAACTCATAAGCTTTACGAGCTAAACACCCCCAAAGCTCAATCATAAACTCAAGTTCAAGCTCAAAAATGTTAAACTCTTATACTCAAACTTGTTTGATCTAAGCGTATTTTGTATTCGTTCGAATTCTAACAAACTTAATTCGAATTCAATCCTACCATCTACGACAATAGGTAAACTCTTTTTTTTTCTCTCACCCGACGAGACGAGATATTGCACATATTGTAAGTGTAGTGAAACTCTGCAGGGCTAAAAGGTTATGCGACAGTACAAAGGCTGATTCTTTTGTTGTGTTTTTTTGCTTTGTATACAGGATTTTGTATAGTTTGAATTGCTTGGACAATCCCTCAAGATTCTTTTGTGTATTTAGGTTTGTTGATCCCGTTGCCACCTTCTTGAGTCCTATTATTATAAGAACTTTGATAGAACCTTAGGAGAAGTGACATAAAAATATTCTTGTTTGTGTGCAGGTCTGTTGTCTTTTGTTTAGATTGTTGTCTTATTTGTGTGCAAGACGAGTTTAAGTTGTGGTCAAATACCCTTTTAGACCTGCTTGTTTTTCTTCTTAAATCATTTTTGCCTAGCATTAAAAAAAAAAAAAAAGTGTAGTGAATCAGTTTATGTATTCTCTTACTCAAAGCAATCTTGATGCTGCTAACCATATCCTAAGATATGGGGAGGGGACACCGGGATAAAGACACAATTAGGGATGACAATTTGAGTCCGATTTTAGGGGTTTCGACCCTAACGGGGAGGAGATTCTCTAATAGAAACGGGGAAGAGGACGAGAACGGAGATAAAAAAAATCTCTGCAATCGGGGACGGGCGGGGGATGTCCGCCCCGACCCTTCCCCTCCCCGCCCCTTTATATTAATATATTTATTTAAAATACTAATATATTTTTATAGCTTTAAATTATTTATGTTTTTCAAATTTATTTAGATTTTTGTTGTACATATTAAAGTAGTTAATATATTATATTTATGATATTTGAAATAGTAGGTTAATTTTAATTTTGTTTAATTTTGTTATTTAATATATTTATATTGTATTTAAAAGGTATAAAAAAGAAATTTTTTTTTACAGGTATGAGAAAGAGATTTTTCCCCGTGGGAATGGGAACGGGATTTTTCTTTGCAGGGGGGGTGGACGGGGATTCATTTTTATTCTCGTAACGAGAACGGACCGAGGACGGAGATTGATATCCCCTACAGGGATAGAGACGGGGATTGAGATCCTCTCCTCGTTGCCATCCCTAGGCACAATATTCAAAGAAAAGTGATGAAAGGGGAATTGCGGGATTTGTTGATTCAAATTGAGCTACTTCCATTGAAAACAGCACGTCAATGTCCAGCTATTGCACCCAGTTATAGTTATGAGACAGTCCGTCGCTTTGAGAAGCAAAAGTAGTTTGTGGCAACTAACAGTAGTGTGTGTATATATATAAATTGTTCGCTTTGAACATATGATTCATAACAGTTGTGTAGTAATTCAACCTAATGTTAAGATATAATTCGATTTAAGCATACAGCCTGTCATGGTCTTACATCTAGTGTATTGTTAATACATTATTTGCTTTAACTACACTATCTATCAAGGCCTTACACACAATCCATTGTTAAAATATCATTTACTTTATACACATAATTCATTACAATCTTACTTTTGGGTTAACGTTAATATATTATTCATTTTGAATACACAATCTATCACAATTTTGTATGCTAGCCACTATAATAATATTGTTTATTTTAGATATACAGTCTATCATAATCTTATTTTTAGGTTTTGCAACTTAAATTGTGTTTTGACAAGCTATGAGCTCGTAAGCTTGTCTATTATGATCTTACTTTTAAATTTTGTATCCTAAAACATGTCTTAATAACGTGGAGTTCACGAATTATTTAACAAATTTTCTCTTGACATTTTTAAACAACATAAAATGTCATAATTCACCTTTTTTGCATCTAGACCTCATTCCCAAATTGTGTCAGATATTATAATTAACTCATTTTGATTTTTTATAATTTAGAAGTTTATAGAGTATTTAACTTTCATACGTAATAATTCATTCTTTTTTTACATGTATCATTCTCGTTAATATATTATATGATTAAATATTATTTTATTATTATTTTAAAATCCTTTAACTATATAATAATATATAATTTATATATTTAAAAATACATACATATAATTTTATTATTTGTATTATACCTTAGTATTTTCATGAGGCATCCGACATGGGAAACCTTATCCCGAGCCAGGTGCCGCCAGTTTGTTTTTGGTGTCCCAACCTACCACGACGAAAAATTATCTAAGTTGGCACGCAATACACAATAGGAAATAATAAAGGAGAGAAATTTTGTCCTTCTTAGATGGAGACATATGCGAGAGATGGAAATTCGTAGCCATCTTTAAAAGCAAGGCCACATTAATTATTAGGCCAAAAGACTTTCCCAAGTATACTTAGGATTTCTCATTTAGATTTATAAAGCATACAAGCGTTACCTGTTAAGAGTGAGCATAAGAACTACAAGGAACCGAACCCTTAGATATCTAATATTTTGGTTTCTACTGAGAACCGGTCAATTTTTAGGTAAGTTTCAATTTTATTCTTCTGTAAAATTGATCAATTTCGATTTTGATTTCGATTCTAATTTCAACATTTTAAAGAATTAAAATCTGTTCGAGGATCAGATTTGAAAACCCATCACACAATCTACCCGATCGAATTGACCCACCTTCGAATCAAAACATCCTTGTTGTCAATCCCCTTCAAACCAGCAGTGCACCACTCGCCTGCTCACCACCAACGCTATGCATTTATAATGTCATCTTCAAAACCAGAGTTGAATCGTCTGCTGCCGACTGCTGCAACATAGACTTCAATACAGAGAAATGTTGAGTTTTGCAGGCAAAATGGTTTCAATGGAAACGGCCTTCAGCAGCCAACCACTAATCAACAGAGTTTATAATCATAGTTTCAACTGTAAATTTCACTGTTTCAGTACTCATTGGCCTTTTCCATGACTTCATGTACTTTTGACATGATATTAAGCTTTTTGAACAAGACAGTGAAGCAACAATCAACTGCTCATTCTATCATCTTTTCTGGGTTTGTTTCGTTTTTGGTGGAATATTTTTCTGTAATGATTCCTCGAAAAACATTGATGTAATTGTGAATTTGCAGAACCGTAACTGCATTGACTGGAAATTGAATTAAAATTTGTTTAACTTTATTCGGCTTTGATGAAGCCTTTTAATGCATAAAGACTACAGAATATTTAATCAGCTACAGTTATTCTTTTGTAAATAGTATTGGGTTCAACGCAAACAAAATTGTATAGGTAAGTTCTGGATAGGAACCGTCTTTATATATTCGGACCCTCAAATCTTAGAAATCGATCAATTCTGATTTTGATTCTTATTTTTTTAAAAGAATATCCGGATCTACTCACCCTTATAATCTATATTGTATCATAGAACCTCGACTTTAACACCCCTGTGAATGGAAAGAAAAGAAGGGGCCTTGACATAAACTTTTTCCAAATTTTCTTCTTTCTTTGGGAAGTTTTTCTACCTTCTATAGCTTCCCTAACAACCCATATATTAAAATTTAACAATTGATAGAAGAGAAGATCATAGACCCTTAAGGTAATAAGCTCTTTGCTGAGGCTACCAAATAGCCTTACTCCTGCCTACAAAACAAAATCATAACTAACATGAGAGGTCATCATTATTGGTAAATGAGCAAATATATTATATGATCAATAATGCAAAACTATGGTCTTACTAAAAAAAGCCTTTCAGATGTTAAAATATCAATTAGACCAAAATGATTTATTGAGTTATCAATATAACTTATTTTATTTATTTTTTGGCATTAAAAAATAATCATAATTTAATTACGACTGTTTGACAAATATGCTTAAAAAAGCCTAATATTTGTGTTAAATTATGTAATATATCTAATATTATACAATTTAACACAAATACGAGGATAAATATTACTTGTTCAATAATTTTTGTGTATTTTGAAGGAGTTTTCTCTCTTTTATATAAAACTAAAAACCTTATTCTTTTCGGTATCTCGCATCAATTGAAAAAATTTATGACTCGACAATTGATATTAAATAAAAATGTAAATGGTAGTGTTGGTTAAATACCAATCTTGAAGCTTTGGGAAGTTTTTTGTTTCATCCTAGATGGCATTATATAAAGTGTATGTATGTCATGTGCACTGCAAAAATATAATCTTAGGGCATCTGGTTACCGATAATCAAAGACTATTTTAATAATTTATCTTTTATTATTTGTATTATCTCTGATAATTTTATATTATCAATGATAATGTGATAGATAGTATATAAAGTAATATGATTATCTTAGATATAAAAAAATTATCAATATAATTTTAATTTTGTTACAATTATATCTTTAGATATTAAAATGTTGATAATCAGAATTGGGTTGATATACTAATATACTCATCTGGTTATATCTTTTCTTTATATCAAGTTTTAAATTTAATAAATGATAATCTTTAATGAATATTTCGGTAGACGTTTAATCAAATCTTATAAATCAAAACCTTATAAAACCCTATAAGGCGATGCCCCTTAAACGTTTTTAGAGTTACGAAATTCATATAATTTTCAATCCACAAAAATATAATCCCAACTAATTAGGATATTAACCCGTTAAAAAATAAAATGTCACGTATTGTGCTAATCAAATGTTATAATCTTAAAAAAAAAACGTATACTATCTACTTAAGATTAAAATACATATACCAAAGTTGCCAAGGTTGAGCACCACACATTTGGTTGTATTTTGTCTCCTTCTCCATGCTTGCATTTTCTCGCTAACCTTAAAAACCAATCAATTTCACAGATTTAATTAGAAAAAATGTAGGCTTTGTTAGTTTTTCTCATAATTATAATTTCCCTCGTAATTAAATTTTAAAATATTTTCTTTTCTTCTCATTTTCAAAGTCTTATCTCTGGTGGCTCTAAAAAATCTGCCATTGACTGATCACATCGTTCGTTTCATCGTCGGTGGCTTTAGAGAATCCTTATTTTTCATCCATAAAAAATATTAGATGCGCTATAATTGATTATATGACTGAAAGCATATTTGCTGTGCTCTGCGATTTATCCAAAGAATATGCTTATTTTTCATCCTGCCACTATCATTTTATTTATTTATTACCTAATTTCGCTTTATTCTGTACCGGTCACGTAAACAAGATCACGTACTCACGACACGACACGACACGACACATCCACGATACCCGACCCCCTTCTGGGCCCCACATCAAAAGGCCTTTTGCCTGTGATTTGGACAAGTGTCCAAAATCAGGTTTTATGTTGCTTTTTGTCACTCTTGCCTCAAATCCCTTTCACTTGACAAATTACAAAAGAACCGCCAACGGATTTGGATCCAATTCTCTCTTCTTCACATAATCCTTCTATACCTTTTTTCTCTTCCTTTCATTCGCCACTCAACTATCCAGGTGATTACTCTTCAATTCTCAATTCTTGATTTCTACTTCAATTCTTGCGTTTCATGTGAAATTCGATTGCGTTTTGGTGGTTGTTTGTTCTTACTCATCTTATTCGGAGGACGAATCGAAAATGTGATGTTCTGAATTTATGATTTGTCGTTGAATCGTTATGTTTCACGTGAGTTTCGTCACTGTTAATTTTCAATGTCTCCGGTTAGGAGAATTGAAATATCTCTTTATTCTGCAATTCCTGATTCTGAATATTTTACAAATTTCTAGTCCAATTGCTGTGTTTCATTTGAGAACTGCATCATTTATGTTGCTTTTTGCTTTTATTGTTTCGGATTAAGCGAAGGAGTGAAGTGTTGAAATCTTTTATTTGTGGATGAATATCTATGTTTCATGTGAGATTTACGTGAGTTTTATTGCGGTTGATTTGTTTGTTCTTACTCTCATATTCGGAGAACGGAGTGAAGGTTTTCAAATTCATGATTTCTGGTTGAATTTTGATGTTTCATGAGAAATTCAAGTGAGTTACATCACTGTTAATTCGTTTTTTTTTTTTTTTTTTGGCTTATACTGTCTCGGATTCAGGGAATAGAATCAAAGATGTGAAGCCTTGATAATCTTAGCATCCAATGTTTGGTTTTTCTGTTATTGAAATCATTGACTCCATATTTTTTGAACAAATTTTTTAATTCTAAAATGAGGCGACCCTTTGTTTTTCCTTAATTCTAAATGTATTTATAGTTTGGTTGGATGAGATGTTGAAAATTGAATTTGATTGTTTTTTTTTTTCTCGTAGATATTCTGTTTTTCGTGATGTTTGTTTTAATTTTATTTTAAATGTATTGATAGTTTGTTTAAATGAGTTATAACCAAAAAAGTTTTCAGAATTGTCTTTCTATAGTATTTGGTTGATGTAATTGCTTTTTCAAATCGTGTTTTCTTTAATTAAAAATAAATCAGCGTGTTTTTTGGAGATGCTCTTGAAAGTTGTTCAAATGGCAGTTATAATAAAGTTTGCAGCTAGTGTTTTTCGGTACTTTGAAATCTTTTGCGATTTAAACGCTTCCAAAGACATTCTTGGTCTTTCTGTTTTTATCTGTTCTGGTTTTGTGTTGAGTAATCACTGTCTCTTCTTGGGATCGAATCTTTTATCTGTTTGTGACCATTTTTATATTGAACCTTTAAATGAAAAGTATTATTTCTGATAATTGAATATCAATCCACAATCTCCTTGGAAACTTGTCAGAATTTCATGGACAACCAAAATTAACAGTTTGTCATAAGGCTGGTCACTGCTTATTGTTATTATTGCCATAAATTGTTTATTTATTGCTGTGTGGATGCTTGTTGTCATATCTATGATTGATTTTGTTATAGGAGTTAAAGGCATAACACAATCATGGATCGACTCAAGAACGCTGCACGTCTCATGATAGTTTCAGATCTTGATCACACAATGGTAGGTTTTATCAATTTAGGTTTCTGAACTATTGTAATTCAAGCTCATGCTGCAGTGTTTTTATCTGGTCATTTGCTCCTTTTTCAGGTTGACCATCATGATCCTGAGAACTTTTCTCTGCTTAGGTTTAATACATTATGGGAATCTTTTTATCGTAATGATTCACTTTTAGTTTTCTCAACTGGAAGGTCTCCTACACTTTACAAGCAGTTGAGGAAAGAGAAACCCATGATAACTCCAGATATAACCATAATGTCTGTGGGAACTGAGATAACATATGGTTCCTCAATGGTTCCAGATGATGGCTGGGTTGAAGTTCTTAATCAGAAATGGGACAGGAAGATAGTTACAGAGGAAGCAAGCAAGTTTCCTGAACTTACTCTTCAGGTGTAGTTAATGGATGACAGTGCTTGGTTTACAGCATTATATGCTTAGTTTCAAGTGTAAATTTTCTGTTGAAAGGCTTGTGAGAGTGTCATGTGATTCTTCAAAAGATTACAAAAATGTTATTTTGGGTCATTTGGAGTCGGTTAATAATTGAAATCTATGGCTTACTGCAGTCAGAGACTGAGCAACGGCCACATAAGGTTAGCTTCTATGTTGATAAGAGTAAGGCCGAGACAGTGACAAAACAACTTTCTGAGATTTTCAAAAATCTTGGGGTAAGAATTAAGTTTGTACCTTCAGTGATCTGACTGACTACAAAATTTTCCAAAGAAAATGTATATTTTCCAAAGAAAATGTATATTTTCTTCTAAGTATTAATTGTTTCTGTCTATATTTGGTTGTTTGTGGCCAGTTGGACATTAAAATAATTTACAGTGGAGGAATGGATTTGGATATATTACCCCAAGGTGCTGGCAAAGGACAAGCTCTTGCATATTTGCTTAAGAAGTTTAAGAGTGAAGGGAAACTTCCAACTAACACGCTTGTTTGTGGTGATTCTGGAAATGATGCTGAACTATTTGGCATTCCGGATGTCTACGGAGTCATGGTTGGTAGTGTAGATAGTACTTGATCATAATTTAGCCTTATCAGCTTAACCTCTGGTAATTATTTTCCACTTCAAAACTTTAATTTTTTTCTTTATGCAGGTTAACAACGCTCAAGAAGAATTATTGAAGTGGTATGCTGAAAATGCTAAAAATAACCCTAAGATCATCCATGCAACAGAGAGGTGTGCAGCCGGGATCATTGAAGCCATTGGTCATTTCAATCTTGGTCCAAATAAGTCTGAGAGGGATGGTGTAGACTTAACGGAATATAAGATGAAAAATCCCTCTCCTGCACATGACATAGTGAATATTTACTTGTTTTATGAGAAATGGAGGCTGGCAGAGATTGACAATTCTGAAATCTATCTTGCATCTTTGAAAGCTTCTTGCGTAAGTTAACACTCTCAGTAAGTAAAGGAGATGTATATTCTTGTCTTGCATGTTTTACTTATAAATCAGGTGATTTTAATTTAACACCCTGGATCTTTTAAATTGCAACAACATAAAAAATATTCTAAAGACAGGTTACCCTCTGCTTCCTGTAGTACGGGAGAAAGTAACTCGAACTTTTTACATTTTCTGTCCATGAAAGATGATTATTTTGCTGTTATTAAATTATTATTTTTTGGTCTTGAGTGTCAGTAATGTTCTTTACAAGGAATTAGATTCATTAATGGTGACTTTGTACCATTGTCTTTGTACAAAACAAGATCTCCTTTTGATAGATGGACAAAGTTGTACAAAAATTCATGGCTTCTTCTTCTCTTTTTCTCTCTCCTCCATACTTTATGTTTTTGTCAACCTATCCCAATCAAGCCAACCACTTACTTTCCAATCCAAGGTGCAGTTAATTTTTATCAGAAAATTGAGTCCCTTCAATGTGCCTGATGGATTTTATCAAAATAGATTGTAGATTGCATCTCTAATTAATTATTGATCTGAGAAGTGAGCTTATTCTATATTATGTAAGTCACTGTTAAGCTTGCATCAAAAGACCTGTCTTTCTGTTTACTAATCATCTGACAACCACTATGCTTTCTGGACTAAAAGAAGTTCGACTCTTTTTCACTTAATCCTGTTACAAAGTGGATGTGCTATTTTTTATTTTTCGTTCATGTATACACGAACAGTTAATTATGCTTTTTTTAAGTACAGATCTGTTCAATTTTGTTTCTTCCTTTTTTCAGAGTCCGTCTTCTGTTTGGGTGCATCCATCTGGTGTTGAGTTGTCTCTTAATTCCTTGTTAAGTGTATTGAGAAAGTGCTATGGGGACCAACAGGGGAAACAGTTTCGAGTTTGGGTAGATTCAGTAATAACCACACAAGTTGGTCCAGGCACATGGTTTGCAAAGTTTCACAAATGGGAGTCATTTGGTAAGCTTCTATATATATCCCTTTCAAAATACAAGGGCCTACAACTTAGCTTGTTTAGATGTCTTTTCCCTTTCATTCTCTTGTTTACTGGATCATATCCACTCTGCATCCATCCTGGTCTACTTTATCTATGAAAATCATCAGTAGAATTTATTCTTTTATGGTAGGACTGAATCTACAGTTTGAGCTTCATTTGGAAAATGCTATAGCCTTTACCATGTCCAGGAATGAGAAATATGCATGCATGACTGTTATAATGATAGAAATCTAAAATACAATTAACTGAATCACTCCAGAGGCGATTTTATTATTATAATAAGAATTGGGAACCTTAAGGATCCCTATTACACAGGAAATTGTAAAATTAGAAAACATACTTTTTTGGCAGTTTGAGGAGTCATACCATCTCCCAATAACACTCCGAAATCTGATGACAATAGGTGACACCTAGCCTCCCTTTTTATTGACATAAAGAATAAATAAAAAATGTAGGATATCATGGACTTTCCTTATATTGATATTAAAATAGACTTTAAATTAAGAAAGTAGGAAATTATGGACTTCCCCTTTTTTTTGTTTTTGCAAATTAAAATAAGAAATCTAGAAATCTTGTGATTCTTCTCTGATTGAGACTTTAAATTAGGATTCTCTCCTATTTTAATGAGTTCTATGATAAACTTATCTTATAGGGGCCTAACATACAACACAGTAGGAGTTACGAGAATAGAATAGTTTTGGTGCTAGCTCTCCCTAATTTTTTTTCTTGTTTTTCCATTTTTTGAATCTTCTAAAAATAGCCAAATCCCCTCAATCTCTGGTGTGGCTTAATTTGAAACTTAAGACCTCTTATATGTGCCAATTTGTGTCGTATTTGTATCGCATCAGTTTGGGTATTAGGTCATAAACTTTCAACACAATTATATTTCTTTCTTTTTGGTCTGGTTAACAGTCACCATCAAATTGCAAAAAGCAATTTTCTGAAAACTTTATAACCCTAGAATTGTCTATAATCTGAACAGTTCTCACTTTATTAACACAGCATTAACCTGAATCTCATGATTCTTATAAAACAGGAACCTGCTTCTTGGTGAACTTGTTATTATCTGTTTCCTTGCTTATTTACAGTCATTAAATTTATCTTAAATCAACTTTTTACAAAGAGAAAAAGGATTGCTTCTTCACTTTATGCCAATGTTTATTATATCATAATTTTAAGAGCAGTGAAAGCTAGATTTAGCAATTGGTTATTACTCGGCCACAACAATTTGATGTCATCATTGTTCTAAGTATTATCATATTATGAATTATTTTCTTCTTTTATAAGTCGAGTTTTATCATCATACGAACGATTCTCTTTCACTGAATGGTTGGTTGCCTATTGAACTGCTTAATTATTTGATGGATGCTTGCAACAGCAGTCAGAAAAAATTTATTTTTCAAGATCTGTGTGAACTCTTGATATCCTTTCTCTTGTGACTTCTTATCCTCTCTAATGAACTTTGTGTAATTCCGTAGGTGAGGCAAGGCGAGGTGCCATGATCTCAGTGGTAGTAAGTGCAAAGGTAAAATAACTCTTTGTCGTCAATCAGAACTCAGTAGATTTTGTCAAGACATCCCAATCCAACATTACCACAACGGAAGTAGAATCAAAATGAAACTGATTTGGTCAGTTCAGTTTGGTTTTAACAGATGGCTCATGCCTATGAATTTGGTCAGATATAAGACTAAATTTGAGTCAAGCTTAAACTCGCTTGAAAGTTGTTCAAGCTTGGCTCGCTTGAAGAGAGTCAAGCTCAAGTTTGAGCTTGAGCTAAACTTTGAGCTCCATTCGATACTATAACTGAGTAAAAAATGATTAAAATGAAGTAATTTTGATATGTATTAGTCAAAACGATATTGTTTTAGTCTATTCGTATCAAAATTTTTCAAGCTTACAAGCTTAATAAGTCAAACACCCCAAAAGTTCTAGCTTGAAAATGTTTAACTTTGCTCGAGCTTGAGTTCGCTTGAGACAAATTCCTTTTGAGCTTGTTTTCAAATTCGAATAAACTCGATTTGAATCTAGCTATAGTCAGATATATTTGAAGTGTGGATGAGTGTTGGATTGGTCAATTTGACTGATATAAATTTCAATATTCTACTTCAACCGAAATATAAATGATCGATTTCTGGGTTTCAGGAGGGCGATGCATTTGATGGGTACACTTACATGCACGTGCATCAGACATGGGTGGATGAAGCAGTAAATGAAAACAATCTGCCGGTGTGGTTCTGAAGTTGTTGCTGTTAAACAGGTTTTGCCTTAAAATAGCGGGGTTGATTGTTTATATACAAAACAACTTAAGGCTTCTGAGTTTTAACTACTAAGATAAATAATAAAGACTTGTGCATTCAGATTTATTGACAGCAGAAAAATTTTAAGTTAAGATTTATATCTGTCGCAGATTCACTATAATGATCAACAATAATATAAATTGTATTTGTCACCATGCCATTGAAAAAAAGGATAAAAACTGTTCTAAACAACGCAGTTAAACAGTTAAATTGAGACAAAATCATAGCGTAAAGGATAAACTTCTGTGTGTTCAACCACTTTTTCTTAATCGCAGTAAAAATTGTTAATTAACAAATAAAATATTTTACAACAAAGGGTCCTACTAATACAAATTAAAAGCAACAAACATGTATTAAGATGCATGGCCCAACCGCTTACCTCTTGATATGTAGTCAAACAAGAATTCAAAATATATAAATATATGCATCAATTTTTTACTAGATGAAACATAAAGTGAATATTATAGACTCGATATTGGAGATAATTTGTAACAGTAGACATACGTTCATCCATATATAAAGATACAAAGATACGTTTCATTGAATTGGATTTGTTTCTATTATGCATAAATGTAATCTAAACTCCTTCGATTAGTTATTATTAAATAAATGTCGTTCTTACCTATAAGTTGAGAATGATGCGGATAACACACAATCTTGTCTAAAAGTAATAAAGTGAAAGTATAGTTAGTATCTTTCATTATCTTTCTAATATAGTTGTTTCTTATTATCGTGAAACCAATTACAATAACAACAATAAAATGTAATTACCTCTTTACCTATAATATCGGGATGATATAATAACAATAACACGCATAAAGTTTTATTTACACTTTTATAAAATTAAGATAATAAATAGATTACCAGAGAGAGAGATACTTAAAACATTCTATCATTTTAAAAACAACAAAATTATATACATAAATAATGTGTACAATTTTATGTATAAACAATGATATATCACTATGTGATTAAATGTTGTTTTGTCTCTAATATAAAATTACCCACCACCACCTTTTCCACTATTCACTCCTCAAACTATTTCCCAACTTTAAAATCTTCAACAAGAAACTCAATCACTCCCCATCTCAAATCCAAATCTTAGATCTTGATTTTGAAGTCCCTTTTGATTTCCTTCTCATTCAAAATCAAAGTGGGTCTATGAGTTGTGTATGGAGAGTGATGTTTCTTTCATTTATGCGACCAAAATACTTAAATCATGTTTCATGTGTAAGAAATGTAAAAAATACATATAAACCACAAAAAATCCAATTACTCATCAATTAGGTTGATTACTCTTCCTGTTCAAACAAAAACTGAGCCCACCATTTAGTGGTGTGTCTCCATTCAATTTTTAGAAATTATAATTGGGTATAGAACTAAATGGTCCCAACATAGCTTAACCACAGATTTGATTGGTTTGATGGGATGAACATTGAGCAATTTTGACACTCAAATGAGATATTTGTTGTGGTGATTGTATTTGATACGACAATATATAATAGGCCACCAAACCGAAATGCTTGGCTTAAGAAAACTCTTCCCCAATCTATTGTTAGCGTTAGATTTGAGTCAAATCAAACTGAGTTTGAGTTTCTTAAGCTAAAATGAAGGTTTTAGTTTAACTTATTATTAAAGTAACATCGTTTTAATGTATATTAATTAAAAAAACGTTGTTTTGTATCAAATTTTTTAATATTACAAACTTGACAAACTGAATATAGGCAAATCAAGTTTTTAGTTTAACTTATTGTTAAAATAACATTGTTTTAATATATATTAGTCATAAAAAGTTATTTTATATCATATTTTTTAATATTGTAAACTTGGCAAACTGAACATCTTAAAGTTAAAGCTCAAAAATATTAAATTTCAGGCTGAGTTCACTTGAGGTGAACTCACTTTAGACTTGTTCAAGTTAAACTTAAATTCGAATTTAAATAAATTCGGTTTGAATCTATTTTTACTATTTATGAATGCCTTGCCTAACAAATAGGTTTGGGTAAAAAATTTTGGCTTATCATATTATCATTTATGCACTAGAGTTTTACAATCGTACTCAAACAATACTATTTATTCATTTTTTTTATAAGATTAGTAATTCTTTAATAATTAATTAAAAAATTTTAAAGAAATTAAAAAGTTAAAAAGGGAGACCATATATTAAAATTATTATATAAATTTTCCATACTTTTAGAGAAATTTTGAGTCAAAAGCTTAATTAAAATGACTATAAATTATATTATAATGAGTGACTTATGTTGTCCCACCCAAGGTTTGCCTTGAAAATTTTTCTATCCTAATTGATATAAATAATTTTTTTTATTGAAAATCAAATATAAATAACACTTTCGTAGCTAATATTAAAACAACAATATTAAAAAATAAAATTATCATTTTATCCCTATTTTTTTATTTTCAAAATTATTATATAATCCTAAAGAAACAAAAATTAAAAATAATATTTTAAATATCCAAATAATATAAAAACCCTCTTATTTCATTTTTTTCACTTTCACTCATTTCTCTTTTCTTATAGATAAGAGTGTTTTTGTTATATAATCGTATATTAGGGGCATACTATATTTTTTAAAAATATTATAGGTTTTTATGAAAATTTTAGAGGATTATTGGAGAATTGAAAAAGGTTATGCAATTTTCATTGAAATATTAGTTTGCCTCTAATAGTTTCAAAAATAATATTACACCTACAAAGAGTTAAAAAGAATGCAAAAAAAAAAAATTAAGAGTTTAATTTTCCTGATTAAAATGTTTGGATCTAATAAAAAATTATTTTTTTTATTTTCAAATTTAATATATAATAGAATTATCATTTTACCCTGACATAATTAGTTTTTTAAACAGAATCTAAGTTTGAGATAGAAAAATATTATTCATGATAACAAAAGATGAAAAAGTATTTTTAGACCAAATATTTTGTGATAAAATATTATTTCCTCTATCATAATTAACATACGAATTATGTTCAAAATAGGTGCCTTTATAACGAGAACAATTTCAATCTATATATCACCTAACCAATAAGCAAAACAATAATATTGTGTACACAATTTTTGTACCTAAAAAAATTATACAAATTTACGTGACAGATATTTTTTATAGATAACATCTATCGTATCAATTTTATATTAATTTGTGTAATTTTTTTTTGTGCATGTAACATTTCCGTAAGCAAAATGTTGCCAACATAGTATGCTTCTATTTTTTTCGCATGCTTTAAAAAAAAAAGAAAAGAAATTTGAGGATAGTTTATAATAAAATAATAATCAAGAATTAATTTGAGCGCAGTTAGCACCTGATGATAGTGACGAAGCACCTGATGGTTCGTCTTGACAAAAGGTGGGACCAATTGTACCATGTTTCCAAACTCAAGTGGGACATAACAACTTTACAATTTACCTCCTTCACGCCTTCATATGTGGCAAGTGGCAATTTTGGGGTCCTCTTATCTAATCTTCTTTAAAGAGAGTTGTTGTTCTGGTTTTCTTTTTAGCCTATTCTTATTGTCCGATGAGATTCAGCGTAGGAGAAAGATTTACCGTCTTTGTTTGTTGGCTATCGATGACTCGATTTATAAATCTTTTTTCATCGATAGCAAAGAAAAAAGAAGAAGCTATTGGTAGTCAAACATGATGACCTAAAAAAGAAAGACGAAAAAAACTATAAATTTGAAAACGTATTATCACTTTTTAAAATTTAGAATTTTAAATGAGGGATAATTGTGATATTTTTAAATATAAAAAAATATGATAAGACTTTAATTTTTAAAATTTTTTTAGTAAGAAAAGGTTTTATCCTAATCCTAACTGAAATTTTTAAACGAAATTAACTCATAAATAAGTGTTTGAATTTTTAAAAGCTAAATGGTGAAATTTTAGGGTTTTACTATATCTTGCGACAAAACAAGTCTTTTGGCTTTTTTTTAATTTAATTATTAAAAAAAAGGAAATAAATTTGTTGAAAAATTAATTGAGAAATTGATTTCAATTTTTTATTCAATAAAAAATTTTATTATTAAATTTCTGAAAAAAATTGTGGAGATTTCTTTTCGCTTTGAAATTAAAAAAATATATCTATAATTAAGTCAAACTTAAAAAGAAAATTATCCTAAAGAATGTTAAAAAAAAAAACTTTAAATTTTAATACCCAATTAGCAGCTGAATTAAAATTTTTGTAAAGATTAATATGAAATCTAGAAGTCGTCTTCACTGCTGCCAACTTACGTAAAGACGTGTGGGGAAGTTTTTCCAAACCCCTTTTCTTTTTTTTTTTTTGGTTTTAAATTGGTCAAAAGACTTATTCTCACCCAAGAATTTGTGTGCTCCCAAACTTTCATAGTTAAGTTTGAAAAACTTAAATATTTATTTATTTATTAATTTTTATTATTATTATTAAAGATAAAAATTTTATTTAATAAAAATTTTATTTTTTTTTCTGCTTTAGTTTTAACGTTCGATCAACGTATACATTTGATGGATATTTAGATGAGAAAAAAAGATAAAATTTTCTTTTTTTAAAATAAAAATATTTAAATGTTGTTTTACTCATAACAATAATAATAAAATTTAACAAATAAATAAATATTTGAGATTTTAAAATTTTGACGGACAAGTGTTTGATATTAAAAAACTTGTTGCTAAAGATACGTTCAATCTTTAAGGTTTTTAATGTATTTTTCATTCTAGGTGTACTAATAAATAAAACCTTGACTAATAAGATTTTTTTTAATTTCTTTTTCACGTGGAAAAATATTAAAAAAGATAAATCCATTTTATTGAGATTTCAAATTCTTAATCTGCACTCAAAATATTTTAAATTGTTTATACACAAGGTTTTCTTTGAATTGGTGTTTTCTTGAAATTATTGACAAAAATAAGAAATTAAAAGCGTAGGCATTTGATTTGGGGTTTCTTAATTTTTTAGATTACGTTACGTCAATGCCTGGCTGGTCATGAATTTTGATTTAAATTATAATAATAAGGATGAAAAAGACAATTGAAAAATTGATTATTTAAATTCTTAAATTTGCCCTGCATAAAAAAACAATTGAATAAATAAATTTTACGCATAACCGACTACTTCTCACAATCTAATTTTGGTAGTTTTAAATTAAAAATAAAATAATATCTAATCATATAGTAATATATTATTATTTACGTGCATACTTTTAGTACATAATTTAAATTCACATATGATATATTATAATGTGATTATGTGTTATTTTATCTTTAATTTAAAATTATTCAATCACATAATGATACATAATTTATGTATCTAAATTATATATCCAAAATACGTACGTATAGTTTTATTGCTATAAAAGACACTGTTCTCATCTCCGGCCATTTTCATATATTCAATATATATAAATATATTTAACAATGTGATCCATTAAACAAATGGTAAATATATTACAAAACTATTAATGAATCTTTATATTTGGGTGGGGTGGCTAGGCTATGATGATTCCCGTGTGATTGGCATTGTCAATTGGCGTTGGTCGTTAATGTTCACTTTAGACTTTCATGTGCAACACAAAAACATAAATAAACACTATACTCGTATAGTAACTTTTAAATTTTGGTTGAATTTAGATTAATTTAGATAAAACCTTTCGTATTGTCAAGTGGATTGACCATTATTGGTCTAATCCAATCGACACCCCATCAACCAACCTTTCTTTTTTATTCATTTGTTAACCGTAGATTTTTTTTAAAATCATGAGTTTTGAAAAAAAACATATGAATTTAAAAAACTTTGTTTTTTGTCGGTCACCTATGAATCTAGCTAGAAAATAGAGTGAATAGAACCCAAAACACTCTTTAAACCATTAATCCGATGGTTTTAACCAACTTAAACTCTTCAATCAACAATAAACACCACAACAACGGTTTATTTACATAATAGAATAAGTTAAAAATTATAATCTTAAATTAAAAAACATATTGAGATCAGATATATTTGATAAAAGACTTGAGATCGAGTAAAAATAGAGAGTAGATGATAAAAGTAAGTAAAGAGATAAGTGAGAATAAAAAAATATTTTTAATAATTACTTATTAGAATAATTTTTTCGACAACGAGGATACTTTATTCAAATCAGATTATCCAGTAATTAATCTTACAACCAGTAGACTAAATAAAACAAAAGTTTGATATTGAAATATTTTTTTTATAACGGGAGATTCTACTCGTATTAGTTGAACAAATGAACCTTTGTTACAGTAATCAAACTTATAATCATTACACTAATAAATCAAAATTTCACAAACATACAGAGACTTAATTTAAAGATGAAGAGGTTAAAATCTCATCAATTTTTAAATATAATTAAGATGAAGAGGTTAAAATAAAAAGCGTCACTTCTTGATTCAATAAAATCATTCCATATATTACATATCAAATTCAGGTTGTGAAGGCAAAATAAAACCATGTCAATAAAAACAAAAACAAGAAACCATATAAAATTGCCGTTTTCAAAAAACAAATAATTATTAATATTTAATAAATAAGAAAATTTGTATTAAAATAAAATAAAATAAAATAAAATTTTTTATCAGACTTTCCCTCACGTATCCTTTGTCTTCAACCTCTGACCTTCCCGTCCACTCATTATATACAATATAAAACCCAACGCAACCCCAAGAAAACCACCTCTTCCACTTCCAAAACCTTTGCAGAAACCAACCCCTAAGATTTCTAAATCCTTTCACACCACCCCTAATCGCCAACGCCCACCTTCGATCACTTTCATAGTCCATTTCCCGAGACACAGAATCTTAACCGTTCAAACACTTTCAGTTTCCTCGTTTTCTGATGCCACAAAACTCGAGATATCATTATTTTCTTCACGATTATTGTCAGAAAATCGATTTTCGGGTCTTTTGATTCCATATTTTTTCTTCATGTCCCGTCAAATACCACTCCGATCGCCGTCGGGTAACCGGAGAACACCGTTGCTACAGCCCTCGAGAAGGGCGAATTTTGCGGAGGTGGCGGGAGGGGCGACGGCGGCGTGCGCGGCTGTGTGTTGTTGTTGCCCATGTGCGTTGGTGAATTTGCTTGTTTTAGCTATTTTCAAAGTCCCTGCCGGGCTTTGTAAAAAAGCCCTTAAAGCGAAGCGGCGGAAAAGGCTTACTAAAAAAGGACTTCTGCCGCCGCGGAAAAAGAGTAATTGTAAATGCGGCAGTGAAGATATCGAACTCCAAGTTCCCCCGAGTCAGAATCTTTCGGAAGTAATAAAATCAGAGGAAATTGAGAAAGAAGTAATGAAATTGGAGAAGGAGATGTGGGAAAGATTTTACACCAACGGATTCTGGAGATGTCCTTCTCAGCGAGAAGCACTTGCTGAAAAATGAATCAAAATGACTGTAATAAAAAGATTAAAAAAAAAAATTTCTGTTGAATACTAAAACCCAATTCTGCAATTTTCTTGTGCACTATTTTTTCAATTGAAATGGTCAAATTTGATGGTGGATTTGCTCGTTTGCTAGTAGTGTTTGGTCAAATTTAGGGTTAGTATTATTCAATCTAAAATTCGGCAGAGTAGGTAAGTTTAATCGTAGATTGAGCTTCTTGTTTTTTATGGTTATTTTGGTTTGGGCATTCCAGTATTGCTGTGATGAAATTTGAACAAAATGGGACCATTGTGTTCAGGCTTAGCAATCAGAACTGATTTGTACTGTATTTGCATAGGGACGCCAATGTTAACATATAATAAGGTTTGACATGAGTGGTTCAATCATAAAAGATATTATCACACAACTAAAAATAAGACAGTGGGTTAGATTTTGTTGCCAAAAGCAAAATAATGGTTAAACCCTAATTAATAAATAAATACGAGAATTAAAAAAATATGTAAATTATATGAGTATAATATAATAAATAATAAAAAATACATTTATAAAATTTTTTTCAAAATTTGCATATAAGAAAAATACAGAATATATATATATAAGTTTAATACGACACATCGTCAATAGTATATTTTAAAAAATATGACAATATTATAATAATTTTAATACTTTTTCACAAATCTTTTATTGAAAATCAATATAACAATTTAAATGTAAAGTATTTAATTAACTGTTAAACCTAATATAAGATAATATGTAGTCAAAATTTTTTATACAATAAGTACTGTACTAATCGGTTGAAAAAAAATAAACAAATTAATCAACTTAGATTTCAGACTTTTGATCATAGTGAATATTTATACAGGTCATAGGAGAAGATAAAACAAAATTAGGGTCGAGAATTAAAAAAAATGTTGTTGGATGTTTTTAAATGACATTGACATTTTTGTAAATAATTGATAATAAAAAGGATAATTTTATACTTTAATTTTACCTAAAAATTCAAAAATATGATAAACGTAAAATATGACATATAATTTATGTTAATACAAAAAACCGTAAAATATGTGTTTAATATATTTTGGATTCAAAAAATATTTTAAATATATTTAATATATAAATAATACAGAAATATGAATAATACGCATATTTACTAATTAAGAAATATTAGTATATGTGTCTTATAAATCTGCCTTGGATGGTACAGATTTATGGTTAAATCAGTAACATGGTTTTATCAATAGTACAAAGTATGGTAACAAATCTACAAAAGAGAGGTTAGATTTTGTTGAAAGATTAATTAAATAAAAGATTAAATAATATAAATTATTATTATATTTAATAGATTAGTTGTAAAAAAAATATATCAAATTATTATTTTATTTAAATATTTCTAAAAAAATTTAGATATAAACTAATATTGTTCTTAATTTTTATAAAAAATATTTATTTTATATCGGTTTCTAAATATTATTCAAGTTAATAATAAAAATAAACTATTTAAAAATATTATCTCGAACCGAACACCCAATTGACGTTAACAATTTGGTGACTGTGATGTTGCGGGAAACATGTTTAACAGGAAATTATTATACCAAATTACATTTATAAAAGTGGGGTATTGTGTAGTCTGATGAGTGTTAAAAAAATAAATAAATAAATAAACGAAGTTGATGTGGCATTGATAGAGTTCAGTGGTGGCGAAAAAGATTTAACTTCACTTTGCTCTTATTTATTGAAGAGAAAACTGAAGCAATCAGTTCTCAGTCAAAAGGGTCCCTTTCCCTTTGGGATATTAATGTTTCACAGTGGCCATTACACACAATTTTGCTTTTGATTTTTATGAGTGGAATCATCACCTGTTTTTGTTCTTCATCTATAAGAAATCACTCCACTCCAGGTCAAAAAAAAAAAAAAATTAATATTGATTAAATATATATTTATTTGATCAATAAGGTGATGTTATCGTTATATGTCATCTATTTTAGGTCAAAACACTTATTTAAAAAATTTAAATACTCATTCATCAATTATTATTATTAGTAAAATTCGTTAATAGTAAATGTATGATTATCATTGTATTCAGTAATATTAAAAAAAAAACATTTATTTTTTAACTTAGTTTTGAAAACTGACTTTTTACTTTTACTAGAGTTTTTTTTTTTTTTTTTACTTAGTATAGTTGTCTCCCTTAACTTTTAGAAAATTAAGTTACACCCTCACAAATGTATTCTCTCTTTTTTGTGACAATTCTTCTAAGTTCGACTGTGTAATCTCTATTTTTCCAACATCCTCTCCATCTTCGGTGATATTTTTTGGCCCATCTATTTAAGTTTCAACAGTAAACGAGTAAGAGATCTTCCCCTCTCGCTCATTTTTTCAGCTAGAGTCGACACTCTCCTTCACTTGTCAAGATAAAGGAGGAAGGTTGTTAACGCTCATCACTTCAATTTAGTTCCTTCCCTTTGTCGTATCTCGATCAAACCATCATTTTTTCGAATCATGCACAAGAATGTCAGCTTGATTCTCAATTATTCATCAACTAGATCGAATTATTATCCCTTTGTTTTCATCAGTAGTCGGAGATGAAGGGAGAAGTTTGCTAAAGTTGATTGTGAAAATCGTGGTAGACAAAGGTGAAAGTGTAAGGTTTCAAAACTTTCAGGTGGACGACTCACAACAACAAGAGGGAAAATATGAATAATATGAAACCCTATAATAGGAGAGAAAGAGTCAATTTTCTTAATAATGTTCTCCTTTATCAAATTTTGATTTTTCATATGATTTTATACATATGAGTTTAAAATGATAAATTAGTAATTTATAATTAAATTAATAAAAAATATTAACAGATTTAGATAATTAGTAAGTATTTAAAATTTCTAAAATTAACTATGAAATTTTATTAATACACTAAACTTGAGTAAAAATAAATCTTTTGGCCCATATTTATTAGTAAGAGAAGAAGAATTATATCAGTAAGTGCACGTGCATTCGATGCACTATAAACTTTCTTTTGGGGAAGGCCCTTCATTCATTCAACAAGTCAGAGTCTAAAGGTCAGTAGCCTTAGTGGGGGAAGGGAACTGAGAAGAGACTTGAAATTTTGTCAAGTGGAAATAAGGCTGGGGCTTGTAGACTGTCCTTATAAGTTTGCCCGTGGGGATCAGGACCCCACCTTATTTTAACTTGTCCTCAACAGTGGCTCTGCCTCTGCCACCCATCTCCCCTTTCTTCTTCTTCCATAATGAAAAACTACAAAAACCCATCTCAGAGTTTTGGCTCCACCTTCAAGAAGTCTCATTTGTCCTTTCTCATGCCCGAAACTAAACCCAGTAAAATGGACTGGTCATCCATAGGTATCCATGGACACTCATTTAAAAAACGAATAAGTATTTTAGATTTTGGTTGATCCATTCACATTAACTAATCTTAAAGTAATGTTATGATTATTTTGTTTAATTAATTTAGAAGAATCCAAAGCCGAAAGTGTTTTGAATTTGATAAAAAAGAAACGTGTTCAAGTCCAAATGTCCAAACTCTCTTGTACTTTATACTGAAAAAATGTGACAATCCACTTGAGCATAATGCTACCACAATAAATAATTATTTTTTTAAAGAAATTCTCAAAATAAAATATTACGAAGAAAAAGTTGATGTTCTACGTAAATAAATATGCATACGCGTTATACACCAAACAAGGTTTTGTGTTGTGTATGATCTAAAAGATTAGTAAAACTAATAAAATATATAATTTTTAAAGAGAAGATTTAAGTTTGAGTCGCTCTCACACTTATGAAATCTTAAGTTACTTGATACAGTAGTTATAGATCTGATCACTGTACCTCAAATTTACTCGTTCAACCAATACAAATAGAATCTTTGGTCATAAAAAAAAAAAGGGTTTTGTATTGTGGAGTGGAAATATTGACTCTAATAGTAATTGGTTCACTTATCAATTTGTCAAGTTGGTTATAGAATCTAACTATATATCAATTTAGAATTTTGCTAAGATGCCCTATCCATTTTGATACCATTAAATAAATATTATAATTCAATTACATATTTTTTTTATACATAATTTAAATACACAGATGATGTGTCATCATATGATTAGATAATTTTAAATTAAAGATAAAATAATATCTAATTATATGATTATATATTATTTGTATACCCAAAATATATATTAAAAATGTATACAGATGATAATATTGCTAGCCGGAATTTATAAAATAAAAAATAAGATTTGTAGCAACTCAAACCTAATAAAACTTTGTTGCACTAACAATAGTCTGAGAGATATATCATTTTATTATTTCATTGAGGGCATAATTGGCAAGTCACGAATTTTTTTAACTAGGTTAATTTTTTAAATAAAACCTAAATATTTGGGGAAACTCTAATTATTGAGTTGACTATATATGGTCAAACCTCTACAAATTTCATGAAAAATAATTGATGTTGTTATAAAATTAATTTAATCGATATGAAAGATGAAGAAATGAAGGAAGAATTGATAGAAGGAAGTAAGAAAGTATTGAGAGAATGTTTTTATATATGAACTGGATGAAGAAAAGAGAAGAGAAAATTGTGTGTACAAATGATAGAACAGGGGGGGTTTATACAGTAGTTTACCGCCACCTTTTTAAATTAAGACAATTAACTAACACCTCTTTTTTCTTCTCTTGCGTCAGTCTTCTCCATTTCTTTCTTCATGTGCTTGCAATTAATAAATGTTTTCTCACTACTTTTTCTTGACTTAATTTGGTGGAAAGCCACCTAGCTCTGTAACAGATGTTTTGTCTATTAATACTTATCAACCCCAACAAATAAGGCAAAATGTCTTTTTCCCACCCAAGGTTTGGTAAATGACATTCCCACTATTCAAGCTTGAAAAAGTCATTTTCTTACCCATGTGTCAAAGATTGTCATTGATTTTAATAATCAAGAGTATTTATTTCATTGTATCCAAATATCATAATACAAATATAATTAAAGTTGTCTTTAAAGTTTAAAATATATAACAACAATCCTTGTAGAGCTCTAATAGTTTATAATATGTATCAACACCCCAAATTTATCGTATTTTATCAAAGTTTTATTAGGTGTAACTATCATTTCTAAAATTATTAAATAACATAAATTTTTTTTAAATTTCCAAAAAAGCCATAAAAAATTTTAACTAACACCCTTAATAGTTTCAAAAATTAAGTTCACTCTCAATTATACTGTTATATGTCATTGACACCCTATTTATACTTGTAGTAATATATTGTTTCAATTATTTTTAATTATAATTAATATAAATTAAGGGTAAAAAAATATTTAATAAAACGTTAGAGGCAAAGTGTAATGACATTTTCAAACTTAAAAGATGAAAATTGTTGTTTCACCAAACCTTGGGTGGGAAATACTTATTTGACCCAACAAATAAGGTTAATATTTTGACAAGTAACTTCCACCAATGAGCATAGTAAATGTGCATAGACCCTAATGGATAGCAAAGCTGATAGAGTATTAAAACTTTTAAAGTGAATATCTGAGTTTGAGCTTCTGTAATGTTTATAAAATCTTGACTTGGTTATGGATTCGTTATATCATAAGTTTACTTATTCAATAAATATGGATAAAGTCTCTGAATAAAAAAAAAAAGTTTATATGAATAGATATTTTGAATAGAAAACCTAAATTAGAATAAAAGAAAAAATCACAATCGTCTATCCAAACTAATGGACCATTTGTAGTTAAGTAGCTAGGTCGGCACTCATTTTTTTCAACCTCATAAATAATATAGTGTGAATGAACGTGGCCTCTTACATTTGGGTGCAAGGAAACAAAATGAAAGTTGACCCATATAAAGTTTGGGCTCTTTCGGCTATGTGTGAAAGCCCTTCTCAGCTTCCACGATACAGGCTAATACCTGATAAAATCATCCTGGGAGAGTCGACGATGTATTATATTGAAAGTAAGCGAGAATTAAAAACAATAGCCTAAAGTTCAATGAAAGTCTGAACTCCATCGTTTTTCATAAAATACATATAATAATCATTGTTATACGGTCAATTCACCATCTCTGGAATCAACTTTCAGAGTAACGATCATATGCAATGATTAGTAAATAATAACTAAATAGTGTTTCCATTCTAAGTCTATAGTCCCTGAAATCTTATTTGGTGTATAGACATCTAAAAAGTGAATAACGACCAAACGATTCATACTCTTCAGCTCGTGAAGTTGAGAATTCTCTCAAAGTCAAGATCATAGTTACGCTTTTACCAAGAAGGTGACTCATCCAACAAGATTTTAACTTTTCTCATAAATAAAATGTTATCGATATAGGCTTGATTCACTCACATTTGAACTTAAATTACGAATTAAGATATTAATTTATGAGATTCTTACATGTAATTTCCCTTAACAAATTTTGTACACAGGCATACATAATAAAGGAGAACCACAATAGACATGGACTACTATTATCTGGAAATACTATGGATGTAGGCATTCTGATTATTAAGATCCATTTCTTTTTTTTTTCTTTTCAAGTTCTAATTTTTTTTTTCCTGTTTTTGCTCAATTTGTTTACTTTGTATGAGTAAAGTCTGGAATTATAAGGTTTTTTTATTCTTTTAGTCTCCTTTTGTTTTGGCCTGTTTCGACATGGAGATATTACACCAATGTAATTTATTTGTCTATTCTATTGAGTTATAGGGGAAAATCAGCATGTTATGTCGCTGTATTGGAAATTTTGATGGCAGTTAGCTTATATTCGACATTTGAAACAAAATTTCATTAGGCAACAAAGGTTATGGTTTAATTCGAATAATCAACTTTAGATTATGTTAGTTATATTTTATATAGAATCTCGGAGTGTATAAAACTTAAATCCCATATGGAAAGTGTTGGCTTTTGGTTTATATAGTTTTGAGGTATGGTTTTCCTAATATTCATATCATTCGATATCACAACCACTGTTATTTGAATTTGGATTTCACATTGAAAAGAATATATATTTTTAGACTCTCTAATCTTAACCGTTAGCTTTTAAGGTCTACATTAATTTTATTTGAAATATTTGGTGAAAGTAAAATGAAAAATCTTAGAAAAATCGATTGATGTTTGTGTTTGGAGATGCCTAAAACTGTTGTTTGGGGATACAAATTACCAAAAAAATTCATTGCTTCCATTTGATTGAATTTGTTAGGGGATACAATTTTTATTCTTATTTTCCGGGAAATTGTTGCATTTTCGTTAGTTTTGATGTAAGATGAGTCAATGGAAGATAATAAGGAGGATCATTTTTGCATAAAGAAATGATTTTCTGCCGTTTAAAAGAGGATATGACCTGAAGCTACAAGAACTTTGAAGTGTTGGGTTTAGTTCAAGATCAAATTTGGAGCTGAAATAATCTTTACTTAAGAATGTGACTGCCTCTTGTCATTAGAGTAATGCATATTTCGCTATGCAGTTTCTATATTGATAGATTATTTTTGTAAGACTTCAGGAAATATTCTTGATTTTGTTTTGCAGGTTCTAGAGATGGAAGAGGGTAGTAAGCCTGATAGTCATTTGACATCAGCTGCAGCCTCTGTAGAAGGTAGGAGACAAAATGCCTGTGATGATGCTTCCGGCATATGCCTAGAGGATTTTTCTGAAACCGACCCTTCAACAGGAAGACGTATAGAAGAATAATGCTATGCATCTGAAGTTTGCATTCCAATTTTCTAGATCGAAAGGGTTATGACATTAATTTACTAATACCATTTTGGATGATAAAATGAGATGGCGAATTGGGTCGTTTCTTGTTTAACTTTCTAGTTTGCTGTTTGCATAATAATTTCAGATCTTACACTATACAGCACTGACACTTGATCATCTATAATTTGTTTAATCTTTTCGCTTACTGAAGCACCTCTAGTCTTTCCTCACCACAAAGCCAAGGTAGAGCAGGATCATCTGATTTTCAGAGGGTTAAATCAGTCATTTAGTTATAACCCACATAACAGAAGTTAACAAAACTGGTAGAGTATTAGAACTTCCTTAGGAAAGATATAGGACTATGAGCCTCTATCACGTTTTTCAAACTTTGTAATTAATTACTTGACTAAAAAAAATATAGATCATGTGCAGTCATGCCATAGTGTCAATCATTTGTATGTGCTCCATTTTGGTGATGGATGCTTGTAGTGACAAACTTGGCTTCGCCCTCGCCCTTGAATCAGCAAACATATTCAACCCGAGCTTGCAATTTGAATGCCGATGAATACTTACAGAATGTTTCAGCATTGTTTCCACTTTCTGACTAGCGTGTTTTGTCCAGGCTGTAATCCTGTTTCTTCAGAAATGACTTGCTGAGGAGAAAGATGCTTTACTAATCAAGCATGGTCTCGGTGATTTGTTTGAACGAGAGAACAAAAGGAGAATAGGTTTAAAAAAGAGCTCATATCTGGACAAACCTTATGAAAATGGCGGCATTTTATGTATGTAAATTTGTTACATGTGTAAGATATGTAACTCCAAAATTAGTGCAGAAACATAGGTAAACGTCTCTGGAGTCTTAAAACTTTCTGCATATTTCAATGTACACTATTAACATTAGAGTGACAAAGTTCAACACCAATGTCATGACATAATTACCCGAAGATACTATGTGAGGAATTTGGTGAAATTAAAGCATAAAATGATTGTGCTTAGGAATTACAAAGCAATGGAACAATACTATAGGAAGATTTATGGTTTGGTTGTCTGGGCTAAACTTATATTAACTATTATATTAACACTCCTTTTTACATTGTGTTCTCGAGGAATAATTATAAAGAGAGTTCTTGTTTTTAATGGTTAAACGGGTCTAAAATGTTATCAAAGGAATTATGACAAGAATTTTGAGATATTCTTAAAAGTTAAAAGAAGATTGAATCTTTTTGCTAGCTAGCTAGTTATTATGGCCAAGGAAGAACCGTCAACTTCGTACCCCTTTCTTTTTTGTCTTTCTATAGCAAAAATCGGCAATCCCCTATTCCCCTATGCAACTTTCCATTTATAGAGTATAGAGGGAAGAGCATTATTATAATTGTCGAGACATAGAGGCTTGAATCTTTGCTAGTATGAATAATGTTTGCTATCAAAATTGCCAGAAGCGATGGTGCCATTTTTAATTTAATATGATTTAGATTACCAAATTGTCATGTGTCAATTTTTCCTTGAAATGTGTCAAGTTTTGCATAAAAGAAAATGATGCACGACTATGCACCCAATAATACACGAGCGTACATGACCATACACTTAAGAAAGAAAGGAAATAAGTTATATATTGAGTCTAAGTGTTCATAAGGTAGTCACAAAGGATAGTAAGGACGTATAAAGTACACAGTAGTACCAAGTCATACTTAAAAAGTGTAAGTCATGATAGGGCATAAGAGTAAGATTGATAGGGTGGTAGTTGTGTACTAGCCTATTGGTTTAGCTTGAGATGCATGCATGTGTTCCCATGATACCCTAGTAAGTTTAACCATGAAACCAGTTCCACTCACGAGTCGATATGTATCATGAAAGTCGTTATGAGGAGGCATATGTAAAATACTTTGTACAAATGCCCGCAATAAGGTGCAATCATCCAAAATAAGACATAGCCACTTGTAATTTAAGCCCAAGTTATAATATTGTAATCCAATAGTGTGTGTAAGGGAAAGAATATTGCATAGTAATTAACTTACATAGTCAAAGTGTCAAATACCTATCTCAACCTAGTTCAATCAACACAACGGTTTAAGTTTTAAATTAAAGTATAAGTGTTTTCACCCAAAAATTCTAAGAATGAGTGACTCATCTTAAGTAAAGATCTTTAGAGAATCTTATATGATTGTTAGGGACCGAAGTTGATCTTGACTTAATAAACGAGTTATGTAAGTCCATGTCATCAAAGTATGGAGTTTGAAGTTGTATTCCTGATAACTAAGTTATGGTTGATTAAGTCAAGGGTAAATGAGGATTAAGTTAAAATATAAATAGAGTATTATACTTACTGAACAAATATCACTTACTTTTCTACTTTTATGTTTTGCAGATAATAGGTGATTGTGATAATTATGATGTGAAACGGTCAACACAATGTCGATCATGAGGGCATATTTGTCATTTTTTCAATCTCAATGTAGTTCCTTTTTTTTTTTTTTTTTTGCACTATTGTAGGGATTTGCTACATATTATGTAATTTTATGGAGTTATAATTTTTATTTAGACACCATTGAATGCTTCCATAGTTTATTCAATAAAGGGTTATTTTTTAATTCTAAATTATGTGTTGTATAAATGTAAATTTTTAAGTTACGCATGCTCTTTTAAGTCAAGGTAATATAGTATTTTCTTCTAAATAGCAATATCTCTAGAAGAGAGTATTATAAGTACAAATGCTTTTGAGATTGTTTCTTCTTATAAATGGGTTTTTTTTAGTGAAGTGTATAGTTAAGGGATAGAGTTGTGTGCTCGTTGAGCAACATTAGAGAGATCATTTATAGCAAATGGAGGTTTAGGAGTTGTATCTTGCTCGAGCTATTGACTTCTTAGTTTTGAAAGTAAACTAATTGTGTTCTATGGAGCAGAAAAGGTTTTGTGCTACTCTCAATGTCTTATGAAGATCATTTGTCCAAGGCTTATTTATGTCATTTACTGTAAGTCATTGTAAAAATTTCTAAAAGTTGACGATGTAAAATGTGTTTGTGCCATCTTTTTAATGTCAAACTATTGATGTGATTTTTTTATCGTCAATTGATATATATAAATCTAAGTCTTGAAAATTGGCTTGACTTGATTTAGCTTAATTTGGTTTAACTTAGATTAAATTTATTTAATTCAAATTTGAGTCGAATTCAAGTGAAAAAATTTTACTTAGTTTTTAAATCGAGGTGAACTCGAGTTTAGGGATGTTTGGTTCAGTTTAGTTCTAGGTTGGTTTAAATTCATAGTTCGAATTAGTGATTAGGTTTAATTTGAATTCATAACTTGAATTGATTATTTTACGTATTATTGAGTTAAATAACATTGTTTTGTCAATAAATCATGAACTTGAATTTAAATTTAAACAATTGATTCAAATTGAATAGAACTATGAATTCTAATTATCAATTTGAACTATAAATTGTAATCAAACTCTAATCAGATTAAGTTAAATAATTTATTATTTAAATTAAACTCAAATTATTTTTTAATTTAATTTAATAAAGTTGAATCCAACTTGAATTAGATTATTTTTTATTTGATATGAATTAAAATCAAATGGGGACCGGGCTCAAGCCGGATCCACCCTTGCCTCTAATAGGATTCTGTTGACCTGCGAACTATTGTACACATGAAAGCAAAGGCATGATAAGTTCATGACGGTGGTGGTTGAAGAGAAATCCTCACAGATCTTCAAGTGTATGCCACAGAAGCAATAAATTATGACTTTTAATAATGAATTATTATTCCTGACAATTATAATTTCAGAAGAGACAAATACATTTATTCTAACATAAATCAACTTCATATTTCTCTATAAATATTAAATAAATACCATTAAAGCAAAAATGGGGAAATTTCTCCTCCTTTTAGTAATGAAACAAACCTACCACATTCTATTTCACACTCACTCTTAAAATCAATCTTTGCTACTTGTGACTCATTCTCATGCCGTTCTGCTTGTTTCTAGCTCAACATGCGACGATCTCGTTTTTTCAATTCATTTCATGTTGATTAAACCTCCAACGACGCATCACACATCAATTTCCTTCTTTTCAACTCTATTCAACATTATCTCACCCTTTCCCACTATATTCAATATTGACTTCACCACTAAATACTCCCTCACTATATATGTTTAAAACTCATTTGTACCACTCTCATGATCTCCCTCCATGACGTCTTTATCATATCTCACCTCTCTATCACACATCTTTGTTATTCTGGATAATTTATACGTTGTGGTGAGATTGATGATGATAAGATTTAAGTCAAAGTAATTATTACGTTTTTAGAGATTGAGTTATAGGTTTTCCAACTCGAAAAAATGGATTAAACTATAAAATTTAAAAAATTAAAATTTTTCTAAAATTATTGGGCAATAAAATTATTATTTTATTTTTTAATGTTAAGATTTTATATATAAAATTTAATTTTAGACGAAAATATGTGATTTATGCCATTAATAAAGGAAAATGTGTTTTTTGGGCCAAAACTCCGAAATTTATCACATAAATATTAATTTAACATCATTAATTTTTGGGAGAAAAATAAGCAAATAAGTAAAATTGAGAAGAACTTAATTTTCAAATTGAAAACATCACATAAAATTTGTTCTTCTTTAAGACGCCGACAAGTCGACAACTAGAGTAAAATATGGTTAAAATTAAAAAAAAAATCATATTATTTTCACACCAAAACTGAATAAATTATCTTTTTTCTAGAATAAAAAAGAAGACTTATAAGAAGGTCCTAACTCAAAACTCACGTTTTGTTTGGCAACGGCCACGATGCGGTCAGCAGATGGTGACAAACAATCTAACGGTTGGCACAACGTCGGCGTTTGATGGCTCTAACATTCACGCGCGCTTCACAGCGACGCAGGAAAGTAAACTTAGCTTAGAAACAAGGGCATTTGTTCATTTTCAGACACCGACACCTTCTCTTTGATCAAGCCGCATGTGAAGTTGAATCAGCATTAGTCTCGGCTTCCTCACATGAGTTGCTCTTCTTATATGACCAAAAGCACAATCTCAGCGGCTGAAGCTTGAAGCGAAGCCAAACCAACCAAAGGCAAAGGCAAAGGCAAAGTCGTCCCAGACCAAACATACGTGTGGTCCCCACATCCAGGCTGGCTTAACACTTAGTGAGTGCTCGTAAAACTTTAAAGTCTTTTTACAAAAACACATCAATTTTACGGCTCAACTCACACTCATAACTTTTCTTCTTCCTCCATTTCATTCACTCGTTATCCTTCACAAAGCCCAACCCACCACCTACCTTCTACTTCTTCCTCATATCTTTAACAATCAGGTCAATTTTTCAGATTGTTTTTCTTCTCCATTTTGAGCGCCATGGATCTCAATATCTATGGCCGCTCCATCTTCTTCATCTATCTAATCCTTCTTTCTTCCACCACCGCTTCCATTGCCGCCGCATTGCCCCACTCATCTGGCCAAATCAACTCCAACTCGGTTCTTGTTGCTCTTCTCGACTCGCATTACACTGAGTTAGCTGAACTCGTAGAAAAAGCGCTTCTCTTACATACTCTTGAAGAAGCTGTGGGCAAACACAATATTACCGTTTTTGCCCCGAGAAATGAAGCCTTGGAGCGCGACCTCGACCCGGAGTTCAAACGGTTTTTACTGGAACCCGGTAATCTCAAGTCGCTTCAAACCCTCTTGATGTTCCACATTCTTCCCAAACGTATCGGATCCTCCGAGTGGCCCGACGAGAGAAAACCCGGGTCAACCAAGCACAGCACGCTCGGCAACGATTTCGTCCACTTAACCAGCAAGAGCTCGGGGAAAAAAGTGATTGGTTCGGCCGAGATTGTCCGACCTGATGACGTGATCCGACCCGATGGAATAATCCACGGAATCGAACGGCTGTTAATCCCTCGATCTGTCCAAGAAGACTTCAACCGCCGTCGTAGTCTCCAATCAATCGCCGCCGTGCTTCCACAGGGCGCCCCGGAGGTCGACCCGAGGACTCACAGGCTGAAAAAGGCAGCTCCGGTTCCAGCAGGGGCCCCACCGGTACTTCCCATCTACGACGCGATGGCTCCGGGCCCATCGCTAGCACCCGCACCAGCTCCGGGGCCGGGTGGGCCACACGGGCATTTTAACGGCGAGAAGCAAGTGAAGGACTTTATCCACACGCTGTTGCATTACGGCGGTTATAACGAAATGGCGGATATTCTGGTAAACTTAACGTCGTTAGCGACGGAAATGGGACGGCTGGTTTCCGAGGGTTATGTCCTAACGGTTCTCGCGCCGAATGATGAAGCAATGGCTAAACTGACGACCGATCAGCTGAGCGAACCGGGCGCGCCAGAACAGATTATTTACTACCATATAATCCCGGAGTACCAAACAGAAGAGAGTATGTATAACGCCGTTAGAAGATTCGGGAAAGTTAAGTACGATACATTAAGGTTACCGCACAAAGTAACGGCGCAAGAGGCGGATGGATCCGTCAAATTTGGGTCGGATGATGGATCGGCTTATTTATTTGACCCGGATATTTATACGGACGGGCGTATTTCTGTGCAGGGAGTTGATGGGGTTTTGTTCCCAGAAGAGGAAACTCCCACTTCCACGGTAAAGAAAGCTGCAAATGTGAAGGTTGTGAGCAAGCCAAGAAGAGGTAATTTTTTTTTTCTTTTAATTTGAGAATAAATTTAGATTCATTTTACCATCATACTTAGATTATTATAATTATAACGTAAATTTAGAGGAAATCTTGGGTATATTCTGGAGAAGGAAGTTAAATTTTGATAAACCTTAAATGACTATTAAGTGAGATAATAAAGTGTAGTTCTAATAGGTTGAAGCACTGGATTGAATTTGGAGCAATTTTTATTGATTTAGTCATATAGTGGGCAACAATTATATCTAGAGCAATACCATTTTGAGAACACAAATGATATAGATATACACTTATATATGTCATTATATGATTTGTTACACAATTTAGGTATACAGATAATGATATATCACCTGTATATCTAAATTATATATTAAAAATGTATACGTATAGCTTTGTTTATCATGTAATTATATAATTACACATATTAAATATACATTCATTTGTTTACTAAAAGTAATTGGTGGATACCCATAGTTTCATTGATATATTAGACCATCAAAATTCTTCTTCTTCTTCTTCTTCCTTGCTTGGGAGTTAGGCATGGCAGCCACATACTTTGGCTACCCCACCATCCAAAAACAACTTGCAATTTCTTCATTTTCCACACTTTTTTGTCTTAATAATCTATGCTTTATGATATGTCATCTTAGCTGGCATGATTATTTATTGTGTTGCAAAATTATTTTTTTATGATTTTGATTGGTTGACTATTGGGTATGCATGTGGTGTTGATATGAATGAATTGGGGAAATTGCAGGGAAATTAATGGAAATAACCTGTAGAATGCTTGGAGCTGTTGGGCAGGATTCCCATTTCTCTACTTGTCAATAATCAAATTTGCCCAAATTTAGGTGAGTTTTCATGAACATCCCCTGGCATGGCTACATGGGATTTCATTGATAGGAGGTTTTATTGGTTTTTTTTTTTTTTTTTAAATTGTGCAGTTGCAGGAAGATTTGTGTAAACAAGGAGGCTGCAAGATTGATGTTGCTTTGTTATAAATACTGTAATTACCTTTCATTTTTTAATTTTTTTTCCTTTTTTATCTATCTTCTTGTTGTAATGGAAGAATCACTTGCAAAAAAAAACTGCCTTTGTTTTGTATCAATTGCTTGTGAATCCAAATTTACACCTTCCTTTGTCTCTTTCATGTATTGAAAATTGGTTTCAAAATAAACTAATAATTAAAAGTAATAGTTTATGGTGGGTGACAGAGACATCACAACTCATAGAGATGAGTCCACAACTCATAAGGCTTGACTTGACTATCAATAATAATTGATATATTTTTTAATAATAATAATAATTTATATTTGTTTTAAGTATATATTTATTTATGTAATTAATATAAATATATATAATTTTATTAAAAATTTAATTGAGAGAAAATGACTAAATCATTAACAAATATAATATTCATAATGGTTAATTTAATGATCTTATTAATAACATAAAAATTATTATTATTTTCAAGATTCCCTCACAACACTGCAATCTGGATACAGCCTGCCCTATGAAAATATTGGATTCCAACTATGATAATCATTGATGATTATTAAAGAAAAAAGGTCCCTCATTCTCATAGGCAATATTTTTTCTAAGAAAAAAAAAACTTTTAAAATTTCATATTTAGAATCATTTTAATGGTTTTGAAAATAAATAAATAAATTCTTTTCATTTATTTATTATAAATTCTTTTCATTGAATTTAATTTATTCGACTAAAATTTAAAGTAACCTATTTATTTTAATAAATTAGTAACTCCTCACTATAAACTTAGTAGAATTTGCATTCCCTAGATTATTTATCAGAAAAGAAATGAAGAAGACAACTACAAAAATGACAAAACAAATTAGGGCTTTGGGTCATCTTTCACCTTTTGCTAATTGCAAGTTCGCTTTGCCATATCTTATCTTTTCCTTGGGAGTCAAGAATTCTATTATAATCTTTATTTTATACCATAGAAGATTTTTCTGTTAATCTATCTTCTGTTATCGGGATTTTCTTATTTGGTTTGTCAGTACTCTTTCATTATCAAACTAACATAGTATAATATTTTACAAAATAATATTATTTCTAATTTTTTCCGATTGTTCATATAATCTTAATTTAGTTTTAATTTTAGCTTTAATTATTTAAATTTGTAGAAAAAAAAAAATTCGTCATATTCAATTAAAGTTACATATAACCCTAATCACTATTATTACTGTTTTACCTACGCTAAAACATATATTAAGACAAAAATATCCTTCATTTAAATTAAAATTACTCATACCACCATTAATCATGACTAAGCACCACCTGCTAATTTTGACCATTCACCATTGTGCAAAAAGGGAAAAACATTTAGATTTCATCGCGTCGTAAAGAATACAACAAGGGTTTGCGTTCATAGTTGTGTCATCATTTACAATTTAGACAATTGTTTTGTATTTCTTATTCGACGATGGATGGTTTTCATTCCAACTTTTGATTTGTTGTAATTTTCTCTGTCCACACATTTAATATAGTTCAACATAATTTAAAACATTTAAGTGATTTTATTACTACTAATCAAATATAATAATTATTTATATATATCAATTTATCAAAACATAACATCTTTCTGGTAATTTTTGAAATGAATTTATATTAAATGAATGTCTTCTCACTATCATTGGTTGAATAATCTATACACATTCTTAGTTGTTTGACAGAAAAATGATGTTCTTCAATTACTAATCTTAAAATTGGCTATTGATCACAATTATTTGAGACTAATTTTCTTGAAGAGACTCTTCTTAGAAAGATGTCATTCAAGTAGCTAAATACCGTATAACAATTATGTATGCAAATCAACACTTCTTATTTGCTTATATCCAATGCTTAAAATAGAGTACAGGGTTATGACATTTTAATGTAGAGAGAAATGATCCCTAACTAATAAACTTTTATCGGTGAAAATTTGTGTACAAATTTTAAAAATTCGGGGGAGTAGATAAATTTGTTGTACTAAGATTTAAGAGTTTAATAGTAAAAATATAAAATTTAGAAAATAAATAGAAAAATCTTTAAGAATGTAACTGAAATGTTTCAAACTTTTAATAATTAATTGATATTATATAGCAAACTTAAGCTCATGATTCACCAAATCAAAAAATAATGAACTCAAACTTGACTTAAATAAACATTTAAATTGCTTAAAGTGCATTCGAAAATAATCAAAATGCATGGCAAGACTCAAGTAGAGTAGCGCTAGTGAAATGTTAAGTTGTAAGGTGAGCAACTTGAAATGAGAGGAGCCCAGAAATTTGTAAGGGAAAGGAGGAAGAGTATGAATTTTACACATTAGCTTCTTGGAAAGCTGTGCCCAATTTGGTCAAATGATTTTTGATATAATTCATCTATACCCACATATTAGTAAGAAACATATTATTAATACAAAGATATAAAAGTATAATATATAATGATAGCCTGCCAAAGCCTCACATTTTTATCGTTATCATGAACTACTCGATTGTCAAGATTCTATATTAATAGATTAATAAAGACTTTCAATTCCTTCTTGATCATTGTAAAAATTGTTCTTTCTTGTATAATTATATTTCTATTATGAAAAGTTTTCTTAAAGAAATATGAACTCAAACTCACAAGAAAACCAAAAGAGAAAATGACCCGCAATCCTCCACATTAGGGGTATTTATATTTGTTCATGATATATTAAGATATTTATAATCCAAGGTATTTTAATATTAATTTATCAAGAGAAAAAATATATCATTGAAACTGAATTGAAAAATATGATGGTGGTCTAGGGTGATGAATCCAATAAATTTTATGTAGGATTTTGAAGCATGTACATCCATATAATTACAATGTACATACATGTTAAGTGTGTTTACCTGTTATGCTTGGACAAATGTGCTCAATAAATGAATGCCTTAAACTTTGACCTGTAGGCACTACATATATAACATCTCCAGAATTTTATATATATAAAATGTCATAAGCAACTTACAACTTACAACATACAAGACTATGAACAAACATTATGGAAATTGAAACTTTGAGAACCTATAAATACAATGGCTAAGACTCGTTTCTTCAGCCGCCAACTGTAACTTCACGTGGCATAATCTCGGCATTGGCAATACTCATAATCTTTCCATCACTTGGAGCAGGATGGTTCTGATTTGCATCCTGGCATTCAAGATGGACCAAAGATTGGATCTGGTTTTCTTCAGGTTTTCCATTGCATTTTTCCAGATTCTGGTTGCCTGCTGCTTTTATGGTCTTCAATTTTGACTTACTAGGCTTTGCTTCAGATTTCACCTGCGCAGCATCCTGCGGCTGAAGTTTTGTTTGAGACTTTCTGATGGGAGTTTTTGAAATGGCAGAGCCTTTGTTGAAATTTGTTGTGATCCCCTTGGTGGAATTGCTTTGTTCTTGGCTTACTTTTGGGCTAAGGGAGGACTCTCCGTTTTCAAAAGTGATGTCTTTTGCAGCAATGGAACTCTTATTTCTTCCAAGCTTTGGCGATTTTGCACGTGTGGTCGGTATCTATGACATGGCAGCACAAAATGAGTATAATGATGATACACATAATAAAACAAGGGGCTCAAAATTAACAATTCACCAGATATGCCTGCAAAGACTAGAATGAGTGTTAGTGTGCTGGCATACACTTACACTCCAGTCTACATGTTCGGACTAATTGCGAATCTAGGCCACTAACATGATGAACAAACGACATTACAGCATGATGCTAGCATAAGTTTGAGCTTATACGATGTATCCTTAGCTTCCAAGCTATCATTCAATGTATCAGAGTTGTTGGCTGCCTATCCTTCAGCCAGCAACATCACTTTCCAGCAGAAAAAGAAAATGAAAGATGTGAACTTTCGATATATATATATATATATAGGGAAGCTTTTAGGATCGAGGTTGTGGGAATTTTGTCATGTAGAAATCTTACATGATACTTCTGTTCCAAGATCTATCTACATAGGTCTAAAGAATAGTGATGTACCTTCTTTAGTTCAACTTTTGGAGGAGGTTCCTTGTAAAAGCTAGGCATTGGCGTAGCTTTAAATGTCAAGCTCTTCCTCAGTTGCTTGATTTCTGCCTCCTGGTTTTCCTGAACAATACCATGAAATTTCAAAGATTAATCAGATTTAAAACATGAATTAAAAACATAATGGATAGACTAAGACAAAAGAAATCTTCTTTCAAGCACAAAACATGGTTAGCCACACTACCTTTGATTTTGCTTGCAAATTGCATTTTTCCATTTCCTTGGCATGGACCTTCTCTTCCAGCTTTGAAAAGAACTGGTGAGAAAAATGACCACAGTACAATTATTTTTATATTCAGTGTAAACAGGTTAATGCAATGGTAGAGAAATTAAATACAAATAGATGACCTCCTTTCGTTTTTCGGCACGTTCATCCAACCTGAAGTTGAATCCTGCACTGCTCTTCCTCCCGGTGGCACTATTGTTTGAAGTACAGAAAACAATAGACACATCAGTGAAATGAACACCAGGAAACCAGAAAAGCAACACAACAAGGTAAGATAAGAACAATATGAAGTAGTGGAACGGGTATCGTCGTCCTCTTTTTGTGATAATGCACTTGTTATAGGTTTTGAATTTTGATCAACTGATCTGCAATTATGTATGATATGCTACAACTATAATCGGCTCACTAGATATAGATAGAAGTCCCTTCTAATACTTCAGTTTTAACACGTCTTTCAACAAATTATTTAGCATAATTTCAGCCACCGATAGAAGAGGATTGACATATCTATGTAATAGATGGAGACTACTCACTGGGAAACTTCATGTGGAGGACTGTTAGCAGCTGCATTCACCGAACCAGATTTCACTGGCTGAAAAGCAAAGACAAAAGCGACTAAATTAACAGAAGTTTCTAAACAGTATAGGAAAAGATGATGAAGGGAAGAAATGACAACACAAAAGCTCACTGCAGCTTTTTGAACGCCAGGAACAGATGCTAAACTTGCCTTCCTGGAAGAAACTCCATCATTTGTACTCACTTCCTTCAAGTCTGCTGCAGCATATGTACGCATGTTGGGTTGATTCAGTCGGGAAACTGAAGTGACAGTTCCATAGGCAAAAGAACCCTGAGCTTTTGCCCCATTTGCTCGTGTGTTTTTCATTTCATTCTTAACTGGGTGTCCATCTATGCTCCTCTTCATACCATCTGCATTAGTCCCTCTTGCTGGAAAGGAAAGACTCTTGGAGAGGACAAGCCTCTGGCTACAAGTAAATTGAGTTCCGCCTTTCAGATTTGTCTTATCCTTCATTGTTTTACCGGTTTTTGAATTACTGTCATTAGTATTACTAGGTCCCTGAAAGAAAAAATAGATGGAGAAATACAAATTCAAAACTCACACTTATATTCAGATATACAGCAAAAATTAGTTACAACAGAACAGATCAAGTGAAGAAAATGAACAAAAGATAACAAGGTACCTTCAAGGGTTTTGAGATTTTACTTTCTGAAACACTTTCAGCCTTTGTAACATCCTTGGAAGCCTCTTCAGCATTTCTGGCATTCTGTTTTTCTTTCTTTGTTTCAAGAGCAGATCCTTCCTCATGAATTTTTGCAATCATAATAGTCTCCTCTTCCATCAAAAATCCATTTTCAGTTTCCATTCTTTAAAAGAATGTAACAACGAAGAAGCACCAAGTCCTGCAAAATTATAATTACAATACCATCTTAAAGGTTGCCTCAAAAAGAAAATGTCAAGTGACTTTGAAACAATCACTAGAAACACTATCAATGTGACATTCTTTTCCTATGTGTATCAAACTAATTTCAATTTTTCTGGACGCTATAAGATTCAAAATAAATCTCACAAATCAGAAATAAAATCTAATATAATTAATACCTTAAGATTCAAACTTTCATTTCCCCTTTAGGTTCACATTTTCTCCTAATCAAATTGAAGATCCAAACAAGTTGAGCACTAATACAAAGCAAAAACTTAGTTTTATTCAGCAAAGAATAATTAAACTAGAATCTAGAGATAATAGTTCAAGCAATTGGAACTCAAGAAAGGCCATGAATAGAAACTTCAACTATCACCTTAAACTCAAACTCAAATTCATCCATAATGTGCAAATATCTCCACTTACATTCCATATCATTCTAATTTTTCATAAAATGAAAACTCAACGTACGAAGAATAGCAAGATTCTACTGTCATTTCTTTCTCATTTTCTCAGGAACCAAATAGGAGAAACGGCACTGAAGTTCAAAAAGATCCAACAGAACTCATCTTCAAGAACACCAATTCACAGGAAGTTTAAAAACTGAACTCGTCTATTAAGCTTCAAAGCTTCAAAATTCAACCAACCCACATAGAAAAATCTCTCCAAATTACCATCTTGCATCATAAAACTAACAAAATAAAAGAAAAAGAAAAAGAAAAAACTCACCTTGTGAACTGAGTCTGAAGGAATGAACTAAAACAAACCCAATTGAAACCCAAAGGAAATGGTGAAGAGAGTCAGCCAGAGTTGGTTTTGAGAGCTTGAAGAAGACAATGACAAAGACTAAGCCAAGGAGTTGGCAGCGAGAGTTTTTCAGTGAAGTGGATATGCACAGATGGATTGATGGAAAATATGAAAGGACCAAAATGGCCCTAGCATTATTGGGCGTTGTCTAGTAATTTTATTGAAATAATGAATTCTGGTGAGAGCCAATGGAATTTGACTTTAATGCTTTGTGGTGGGTGAATAAAAGGTGAAAAAATTAAGGGAGAGCGGTTTTTTTTTCATCCAAAAATAACAAGTTTTCATTTTGTTAAAAAAAGAAATTGGGGTCTCATCTGTATTAATTGTATAAATAAATTTAAAATATAGTAATTAAATTTATAATCATTATATCAAGTAAATCAAAATTTTATAAATATAACAGAAATTCAAATCTAATCTTCTTTAAAAATATATATTTTTACTTATAATAAAATTATATATATATGTTTTTTAATATATATTTAAATATATAAATAATACTTTATCGTGTAATTAGGTGATATAAATTTGCGTTTTTCCATATTTCATCAAGCACTTCTAATAAAATTAGATAACTTTTAGGATATATGCACTTTAAATATAAAAATATTCTTTGTAAATTTTAATATTTATTAAAAATAAAACACATTTTATCCTCTAAACCTTATTAAATATATTTTCACCATTGTTTTATAAAAAAAAATTAACTTTCAAAACCTGAAACCATCAGCAGCTGTGGTAAAAATCTCATTAGATCTACGCAATTTTAATAAAAAAAGGCCAAAGGACTATTTCCCACCCAAAGTATGCGCTTTTGCCAAGTTTCTCCCAATTAACTTTGAAAATATTACTTACCCACCCGTGGCCAGTTAAAATTAACGGTTTTAAGGGTAAAATCATCATTTTGTCTGTATTATTAAAAATAAACTTAAATTTGATTTCATTTTCCCTCCTAGACCCTAAAAACTAATGATTTTTCCCAACCCAAGTTTTAAAAAACTGCATTTTCCCCCCTAGAGATTTCAATTTTTTGAGTTAGTTTTCCGGCGCCGTTTCTCCCTCTCCGACGACCTCCAAGCGACTCCTCTTCCTCTCCTGCGCGACCTCCTTCTGGCGGTTGTCCCAGAAATTTTCGTCGATGAAGACGACTCTTCAGCCTAGCATAATTGTAGGAAGGAGGCTATGCCGGGGAGGAAGAGGAGTCGCTTGGAGGTCGTCGGAGAGAAAAAACAGTGTCGAAAAACTAACTCTAAAAAATAGAAAACCCTATTTTTTAAAACTTTGGTTGGGGAAAATTGTTAGTTTTTAAAATTTTAGAGGGGAAAATAAGATAAATTTTTTAGGGGTTAGGGGTCCGTTAAATTTAACAACCCATGGGTATTTAAAAGTTAATAGGAGAAAACTTGACAAAAACACATACTTTGGGTGGAAAATAGTCGTTTGGCCTAAAAAAAACACTGACTAGCTAGAATCACTTTGAAATAGTATAATTTAATTGAAATCATATTCTGATGTAATTTTGATATTCTAATTTGATTTTAACCTTAATTTCAATTATGATTGGTGTAATTATGAATTTGGGACATATCAGAGTTAGGGTTAGGGTTTTCATTTATTTTATATTGAAGATAGAGGTTTAAGTAATATATTTTAAAGTCAGTAGGAGAAAATGTAATTTGATTATATTTTAGGGGTGTAAATGATATAAATTATTTAATATTTATATATTTTATAATTTAATAAAAATATCATCTAATCATTAAAATGAATATTTCTTTTGACATAAGGAAAAAGAAATTTATTGTTTTGGTATAATCGAAACAGGAAATAATGTCTCTTTTAAAAACTAATTAGATATCGTCTATCAGAGTTTTTTTTAAAGAAAAAATTAGATTGAGTTTTAAAATTAAAAAAAATCCCATTAGTTTAATACCTTTCATATATGTTTTAATTGTATAATGTAACTATGTTATTTTTATTTTTTTTAAAAAAAAAAGTTTTTACTCTCGTTATTTTTTATTCAAAACGAAATTTGTTACCAACCATTTCTCTCCTCTCGAATTTTACTAGTGTTAAGCATTCAAAATTTTAATACACTTTTGTCAAACATTCTAATAAAACAACTTTTATAATCCATCCTAAAGATGAAATTACGTTGATGTTGTTTTGAAAAAAAAAAAACACGTTGATAAAACCATGTCGTGATATTCCAACAAAATATCAAGAAATGTTTGAATTTATTGTTTTTATGATTTAATAAATTTAATCAATAATTAAATTATAGTTTTGTCGTTTATGAGGGTGGATACAAATTGAACTAAACTCAAACACCTTTTACTTGAGTTCAAATTGAAGAAAAAATAGTTTGGCTTGAGTTTGTTGAATCAAAATAAAAGTGACTCAAATTTAGCTCAAATAAAAAATGATTTAGTTTAATTTGAATTCAACTTAAATTCCTGACTTGAATTGGTAATTCGAATTCGTGGTTTGAGTTTATAGAGCATTTACAAAACGACATCGTTTTACTTATTATTTAGGTAACACGATGTCAATTTTTTAATAAGTCATAAATTCAAACCACTAATTCAAACAATAAATTTAATCTAAACTTGAGCCATAAATCCAAACTACAAATTTGAATTATGAATTTGAATTAAACTCGAGCTAAGCATGTCTAGGTCAAGTTTAGCTCGACTTAAAAAATGAACTAAAATTTTCTATTCAAATTTGACTTGAATTTGAACTAAATAAATATGAGTCATGTCAAATTGAGTCAAATCGACTTTTAAGAATAAGTCAATTCGATTCAGATTCAATCCTAGTTATTTCTATAAAGAATGATGTATTTCATAGAATTAATAATGGATCATTCTATACTACTATTAAAATACAAAATAATATCGATGACAATTATAAATGTATTAGTTAATAAATATTTTATTAATATGAATATTTATGTTTAATTTGATTTAAAATTTATTTATACTATTTTAATATTGACATTTAAATTTTATTTTTAGGTATATTACTTATTATAAATAAATTTTTTCTCTCATTAAAAATAAAATTTATTCAAAAACAAAGGTGAAATCCATTTTGTTTAATAAGAGAATTCGAATCCTCACTAAAACTCTGATAAGTAATAATGAGGACATAATTCAATTAAATTGTATAAAAAAGTATTTAATTAGTTGGTAATCTCTCAAGCTGATTTTCAATTATTTCATGGTATTTTTTAATGTTTTCCAAAACTATTGGGGGGTTTTGAATGACGAAATTTAAAAGGTGTGGTACAAATTCTAAAATGGGTGAATGGTGGGGATGACCGGCACATCGGTGACAGGTGGGTGTCTCCATCAGTCTGGTGTGTGATGACGTGGCAGGAGCATCGAACATGATTGGTTTGACGATACGCCAAGATTAACCTGTGATTTCTGACCCCGCCTGTACCAACAACAGCGCATGAGCTGTCAACAGCGTGCGTTGAAGAATGAGAGAGAGAGAGAGCAAAACAAACCGAAATGTTAGGGCGTTGAGAGACAATATCAGCCGTCCGATTCCACCCCAATCGTATTCCACGTTGTTGTTGAAATGTGGATTTTGTGGGTGGTACGTTGCATTCAAGTGCAAGGCTGGCCTTGGAATGTTGGAATGTCGGAATGTCACTCACGCGCTCCAGGAGGCCAAAAGACCTAGTCCCTTCTATGTTTAGTTCATTTTCAAATATAAATAGTTAGGATTTTAAAAAGTTAAATACTTATTTATAAATTAATTTTTAGTTAAAATTGAGATTAAAATTATTATTTTATTAATATTATTAAAAAATATATAATTTTATCATATTTTTTTCTTAAATTTTAAAAACTACATTTTATCTTATATATAAACTCTAAAAAGTAATTTTTTTCTTTATATTTTTAGGGTTCTCTTTTCTTTAACAACAACGACGACGACGATCATCATCTCCTTTCTCCCTTCTCCTTTAACCATTGTCGACTACTTTGATTGACAAGTGAAGAAGCTCTAATTGACGACGAATTGAATTGAATATGAAAAATCAGCTTCAATGATAGATTTGTTGCATTTCTATGGAATCAGCTTAAGATCCGTTGCTTCTATCTTAGCTCTTCATTGATTCCAAATGTGGTCATCGATTGCAATCAACGAAGCCAAATTGATGGTCTCATCGATTCATCTGAATAAAGAAGATGCATCTTTGTCCAAATGAAGACTCGTCTTCTTCGATGAAAGGAGAGAGATGGTCGGACAATATTGGTTGCCAAAGAGGTTTTGTCGGAAAATTAAAACTCTAAAAGGAAAAGTGAATTTTTCTAAATTTAATTCTGGAAGAAATTGTTAATTTTTTAAATATGAGGGGAAAAATGATGAAAAAAATTATATATTTTTTAATCTTATTGGTAAAATGACAGTTTTGTCAACTAAAAATTCTACCAAAAGTTAACCTATTGTTGAGTGTTTGAATTTTTAAAATTCTGTCCATATGTACTTGAGAATGAACTAAATCTTGGATAGGAATAAGTCTTTTGGCCTTTGATTATGATAAAATAGAGTAGATGTGTTTGGTCCATTGATACGACATAGCGTTGTACCGATGCCAAAAACAGGAATTACGAGGTTCATCCGTTCATGTATACAAATGGTAATGGCTAGAAGGGTTTCATTTCCTGTCATTGAGAGAGACTTGCTATCTAGCCAAATTTCTGTCAAGGTGAAAGTGCAGAAATAGACATGAAAGAAAAGAAATAAGCAACCATAGCCCTCTAACACTTGATTTTAGAGGTTGAAATGGGGCCAGATGATGTTTGATATGATTAGCTATCAAAATACAGCAAATTGTAGGCAAAATTTGGGGCCAATATGTTCACTACTGTGTGTAGAGAAGAATTATGTAGACGATACTCCCTTCCCTACTAATTTTGCTTTACTTAGCAGCCAATTCTCCAACCCAACTGGGTTATGCTGCAACATTAATTTTTGTTTTATGGGTATATTAGAAGAGAGAATCCCAACCCACAGATCATGTATTCTACATTCAATCACATCTAATCACGTAAATATTGAAAGTTCAGATTAAAAATAAAAAGTCAATTATTTTTTTCGAAATTTTATAAATTATCTAAAATCAAACTCGAATTAATTTAATTCAAATTTTACTCTAGTTGTTGTATCTACCAATAAACTTATTCATGGTCAAAGATAGACTCTGCCTAATTTGGCATAACTTGTCGTGCCACAAATCATGGTATGACCAAAACCAAGGTCTTCCGGTTACGTTTCTGTAGTTTTATTATGGATTCGTTTGTCAAAAACCAATTTTGTACATTTTTTGGCTTGCTGGCCCGATACTGCCCATCTTAAAAATCATGCCCCGTTGAAGTGTGCATTTCTAATATCGTGGCCGGCTAATGCCGATTGCCAGGTTCATCTGCCACTATGTCAATGGAATAAAATAAAAGGCATAGAAATTGGAAGATTCCCGTCAGGCAACCCCATGTGAGAGGCTCGTGGCTAGAAATTCGCATTCGGAGGGGTCCATAGTAATGATTAAGGTGATTAAAAAAACAAACTTTTTGAGGATTAAATTGTAAAAATTATATTTATTAGTTTGGATTAATATTATAGCATACTACTCTCCTAGGCTTGAATGTATCTTCACCCTTCTCAAATATGCGAGGTTAGTAGTATATTGCAGTATAAGATATTTAATATGTGGTGTGATATAATTTAAATAAAAAATAATATATACTTTAAAGTATATAAAATATATATATATATTAGTTTGGAATAATATTATAGCATACTACTCTTCTAGGCTTGAATGCATCTTCACCCTTGTTAGATATGCGAGGGTAGTAGTAGTATATTGCGGTATAAGATATTTAGTATATGATATGATATAATTTAAAAAGAAAATGCACATATTAGTAATCGAAATTAATATACCTTTTTGGAGAGGTAATAACGTGATAAAGCTATATATAAAAATTTTAAAATTTTAAAGAATGTTTGTGATATTTTCAAGATAATGATGTGAGGATCATATATTTTTATTATATTATTATTATTTTTAAAAAGATGTATCAATATATGAGATACAATATAAAAAATTAGATTTTCGATATAAAACATGATACACGAATTGACTACCATGTTGATATACAATCATAAGGAAATGTAACGAAAAAAATTGAGCTTTAAAGGAAAAAAAGTAAAAAATAAAAAATTGAAATATAAATTAATAAAAATTTAGTTGGCATGATCTAAATTGGGCTAAACTCAAATGCCCTTTGGGTCAAGTGTAGCTCAAGTAGAAAATTATTCGAGTTTAACATGAGTTTGTCGAGTAAAATTAAAGGTGACTTAAATTGGGTTTGAATAAAAATTAATTCAGTTTAAGTTTGACTTGAATTTATAGTTTCAATCAATAGTTTAAATTCATAATTTATTGACAAAACGATGTCATTTTATATAAATAATAAACAAAACTATCAATTTGAGTCATAAATTCAAGTTAAATTGAGCTATAAATTCGAATCATCAATTTAAACTATGAATTCAAACTGAATCAAACCACATATTTCAACTACTAATTTGAGTCATACGAGCTAAATTCAAGCTGAACTGAGTCAAACATTTCATAACTCAAGTTCGATTTGATTTCAAAAATTGTTTGAATCTTTCAATTTGAAGTTGAATTAAACAAATTCAAGTTAAGTTGAGCCTACTTGGTTCATATATAACTTTAACTGCTAGGCTACCCTAGACCTAAACATAAGGGTGGATACAAATCAAGTTGAGCCCTCAACACTTCTAAACTTGAGTTTAACTCAAATGAAAAATAGTTTAATTCAAGTTCAGTTTGAATTTGACAAGCCAAAATCAAGGATAACATGAATTTGTGGTTCAAATTTGTAATTTGAGTTCGCAACTCTTTGAAAAAATGTCATTGTTTTATCTAATATTTAAGAAAATGATATTGTTTTGACAATTGTTTGATATAATTCATTCAAATTGACTCTTCAATAAAGTTAAAATCAAATCAACCATTCACGATCTCGTAACCTAGATCAAATTGAACTCTTTCTAACTCATATTTGGCTTAGTTTTAAAAGCAAACCCTTCTAACTTGAATTCAACTCAAAATCAAGTTAAACGAATTTAAACCAAATTGAACCTAACCAAACCAGTTTAGTTCAGGTTTACTCCTACATAAACGTAGCTTCCGCATTGATTGTCATAAAAGAAAATTTATCTCATAAAATTATTTGAAACAAATATATTTGTGTCATAAGAAAGGCCAAATGACTATATCCCACTTAAGGGTCGATGAAACAAAATTCTCATATTTTAAATCTCAAAAAAATTAAATTCCCACCATTCATCTATTTCTATTAGTGAACTTTATTTGGTTTTTCTAAAAATAACTTATTAAAATTATGAAATTGTCATTAACATTTAATTAAATATCAAATAGCCAATATATTTTTGCTAGTTTAAAAATTAACCAATTAGATCTCTAAAAATATCAAGACTTTAATTAATTTTAAAATATTACATTTTGTTCAATTTTAAGGGATGTTACTTTTTAAAAATTTTATAAACACCACAAACATTTTTTAAATTAAAAAAACCCCTTTAAAATTTTTTATTAACGCACTTAATATTTTCAAAAATTATAGTTCTCCCCTAAATGATTTTTCTACTTTTTCACCAAATGAAATTCACTAATTAAAAAAAGATGATAAATAAAAATCTGACATTTTAAAACTTAAAAGTAATAATTTTGTCATTCTAACAACATTGGGTGGAAAATAGTCTTTTTAACTTAAAAGAAATAACAGAACAAAGAGAAAAGTAAAGTCCTAATCTGGTATTCCTTTTACATATGACGTAAGAATTTGTATATACATTAGTATGCTCTATATATGTGGTTCAATCACAAACCTAACTAGAAGATGGGAAAAAAATGTTAAGTATGAATCTTGTATTCCCTATAAACTAAAAGATTGTTAAACCTTAATAAACTTTATTACAATCTTGAGCAATAAACCCAAAAATTAAAAAAATAAAAGAAGAAAGAAACATCACTAATATGTCAACAAACTGGCAATGCCTCCCTAAATCCAATGCCAAAACCTCTGTTCTCTTCAACTTTCTTGTTCAAATCATTGTTGCCCTTCTGCATCATTGCCACAAATTCATTGTAATCGATTCGCCCGTCCTGGAAAACAAGACAATACTATTAGATTATCAAATTGATTCAACATATTGTAACAGAATCCCAAATGTCACTTGAATAACAGTAAGAATGCTCACATGATCTTGATCAACCTCTCGAATCATGTCTTCTAAGCAAGTATCGTCTAGTCCAAATTCCTTGCATGCTTGTTGAAGTTCATCTGGAGTGATATAGCCACTGCCATCTTTGTCAAAATAGGAGAATGCTACCAACAGATGAACTTCCTGGTCCACTGTAGTTACATTTAACGTTGCAGCGATGAATTCGATATAATCAATGGCGCCATCGTTGTCAACATCAGCCTGCAAATTAAGAGGATTGGATTAATGTTAAGGATTTTTTTGTCACTTTGGTTTTGCAGATAATAGTAATATGAAATTATTGCAGATTTTCTTAGTTATGGGAAAAATACTTACAGCTTTCATTAGATTATAGATTTCAGACTCATCAAGATTAGCACCAAATCTTTTGAGCCCAATTTTGAGTTCCTCAAATGTGATTTGACCACTATTGTCTGTATCAATCGTTTTGAACATTTCTTTAAGTCCAGCAATTTCTTCCTCTGAGAGGCTCTCTGCAATTACCTACAATCCACAAAAAGAAATTAAGATGACACAATTTGAAGATAAAAATTGCATAATATTTACACAAATGTTTGAACTGAGAAGAATTTTTTATACGAGATTTGGCTCATGATGTATACGAGGAAACTTACTCTTAGAGCCATTTTCTTCAGCCCTTTCATAGCAGAAAACTGCTTCAAACGCGTTAAGACTGCAGGATCAAGAGGCTTGTCTGGGGCAAATCCATTTTCCTGAATCCAAGGATGGCCTGCAAGGAACCAAAACAAACAATTCAGGGCCTAATATATATTTTCTGCAATATAAAATCAACAAATTTGATTTTACATTCTACGACCAAAATGCAGGACACAGAAGGTAAAGGTCAAATTGAAACTGCTAATTTAAGCATCTGTGAAGAGTCTGCATTTCTGAAAAGAATTTTCCTAAATCCCTCCTGAGTGTTGAAAACTTGTCCTTAATGTCTCACTTCACATAACACAAAATTAATTGTGACTTACACAGAACTTCATGTGCAGTCAACCGCCTTTTGGGGTCTCTAACAAGCATTCTCCTGACTAAATCTTTTGCACCTTCAGAGATATTAGGCCAGGGATCTGATGTGAAGTCAAGGTCACCATGCAGAACCTCTTCAAATATTTCATGCTCCGTTTCTGGAAATCACAAGATGAAGAGTTAGTCATATAAATGTTAAAAGGTATTTTATCAAAAGACATCTCAAAACTCTTACCTGCCCAAAATGGAGGTACACCACTTAACAGAATATATATCATAACCCCAGCACTCCAAACATCTGCTTCTGGACCATAACGCTTGCACAACACTTCAGGAGCGACGTAATATGGACTTCCAACCACATCAGTAAATATATCCCCTGAAATTAAAGACGCTCAGTAATGAAATTGGCATAACAATCACAAGGGAGCAGATATAGCTCTTAAAATTGATTAGAAAGTTCCCACAACATTCAAATTTGCCAAATATTTCATAAACGTGAACACAAACAACTCTGTCATTTGACACTATACTAGAAATTTAAACTCAACCATTTTGAAAGGTAAAGGTTTTAGAATGAATACATACCTGGCTTGAAGAATATTGACAATCCGAAGTCTATCGCCTTCAGAGGCGAATCCTCCTCCTCATTAACAAAGAGGAAATTCTCAGGCTTAAGATCACGATGCAGAACCCCTAAAGAGTGGCTGGTTTCTACAAAACCAACAATAGTCTTAGCTAGCTGAGCTGCTTTTCTTTCTGTATAATGCCCCCTTTTTACAATCCTATCAAATAGTTCTCCACCTGCACACAATTCCATCACAACATGAACGGCCACAGAGTCCTCATAAGCCCCTTTGATTGTAACCGCATTAGAAAGACCTGCTAAATGATGCATGATCTGAATTTCCCTCCTCACATCCTCCACATCATCAGTTGTGAGCAATTTCCTCTTTGCAATTGACTTGCAAGCATATTCTTTTCCAGTTCCTTTCTCAACAACAAGAAAAGTTGTCCCAAATTGCCCGTGTCCTAACTTGCGCCCCAAGGTATACGACTCCTTCAAGTGACCTGTTTTGGTTTGCAAAACCGAATCAGCGCGAAGCCCTGCACTCGGCATTCTCTTCACTATATGAGGCCTCTTTGGTTTCGGAGGCTCATCATGCCTGGTTTCCTCATAACCATGCTTCTTTGTGGGAGTCTTTTCCATGGATTTCTGATTCGGCTGCTTAACCTCCAAATTACCATCTTTAACTATCTTCATTGGTGTTGGAGGTTTATGTGAAATAACAACACTATCGACGTCAGTTTCCTTAGTCTCAGACTTTGCATCAGCAGCGCTTTCTCCTCTGTTGGTATGAGAAATCATTTCAAGAGTGGATTTTGACCACCAAATTGAGTGAGAAATCGATTGAGAAATACAATCCTTTGAAGGCCTTGCAACACATTGATTCCCCATCTAAAAACAACCAATTCTCCACAGCCTCCGTATTCTCTTAAACGGCAAAACAAACAGCTTCAAATCAAACAATTACTACAACACCAACAAAAACCAAAACAACTCTATCTCTTATCTCCCAAAAGGGTCCCAAATATGAATCCTCTTTCCAGAAATTTCTCACAAAAACCCAAACGAGAGACACCTCTTCTTCCTCGAAAACCTTGGACCCCTCAAACCATGCAAAGGCTCGTATAAATAATATTATCAAAGAGTTTAGTTTGACGGATTCTAAAGCAAACCCAATGATTTGAAAGGCAGAAAAATCCAAGAAAAGAGTAGAAATAATAATAATAATAATAAAGGAAGAAGAGAAAAGTTTACCAAGTCTTGATGAGAGAGACTCAAGAGGGTTTTGCAAAGATTTAAATAAAGGAGAAGGGATTAATACGAAATATTGTTTTCCTGTTACAAAACTCTGAATAAAAATAAATTAAAAACGCGTTACAAATTCTATTTATATATTTTTATCTATGAGTTGGTTGAAGCTGTGCTGATGAGATGTGGCTGAATCACTAGCCGGCCATAGCCGGTTCTAACAAGAAAATCAAACATGAATTTCTTTTATTTAAACAACTGTTACATTGCTAGGAAGTTTGGTATAATTGAGTTTGTTTATATTATAATTTGTATGATTTTTTTTTTGTTATATTTAATTACAAAATTGTCTATAATTTTACATGAAAATGATCATTTGACCGTGAAATCGGGTTTTTGGCTCCTCCCTCACTAAATAGGAAAAAAATTCTTTAACTAAAATATAGATAAAGATAATTAAAATCTTCACAATTGAGATATAATTACGATACTCTTATCCATCTGTTCTTTGATCCGTTTTCTCTCTTAAATATTTTTTAAAATTTTAAATATTAAATTACTTTTAATAATTATAAATTATTATAAATACGTTTTAATTGTTAATAAATATTTTATTATTTTTTAACAAAAATAAAAAAAATAGAGATTTTTCCAAAAGATGAGAGAATAAAGATTAAGATATTTCGCCCCTTCTTACCCGTGGCCATCTCTAACTTTACAGTCAATTACCGAAGCTGACTTCTTCCAGCTTCGAGTTATTTGGATTAATGTGAATTTTAATTGTTGACCAAAAATATTTATCTCATTATTACCATTTCCCAAGATGAAATTTAGTTGCGTTCCCACTTGCGAGGTAAACACATCTGGTCTGGACAAATCTAGGTCCAGTAAAATTTGACAATAACACTTAGGTTCTTAATTATTATTATTTTTTCAAAAAGTCCAAAACACGCCTAATTTTTTTTATTCCCTAATCCACATTAAAAATTACTAGAACAATAAACAACATAAATAGCTCTTCATTGACAGCTTTTTAAAAAATTAATAAAAATATTATTTATTAAAATAGACAGTTAATTGTATAAGTTTTGACATCTGTATTGAAGGGGATGTATGTTTGAAAATTTCAATGGGAGATTATTCAAAGAGGGGGTCTAATGAGATTAATATTAGAGGTGACATCACCCCTCTAACCAATAAGGATTTCATTTGAGTAATACTTTCAGGTTTTATTAGACCTTAGACAGAACCTGAGGGACTAAACGAACGTTTTCAAATTAATATGGTCAAATTAGTTTACTTTTTTTAATTTCCCTTTCACACAACCCAACATTAACTTATATTCATGGTCAACACGTTTCCCCTTCAATATCTTTTTATTTTTTTATCATTATTTTTTCTTCTCATTTGCAACAACTATAATATAACACTTTTTTAAGGATTGGCCTAACTTATAAAACATTAAAATTTTTAAGATAAAAATTTGAGTTTAAATTTGTATTATATTTATGAAATATTAATTTTCTTAGTGTGATAATTATGGTTCGATTATTATACCCCAGATTCACCTGTCTAACAAATATGAGTAAACTTTAACTTATTTGGTATAATGGTTATTGATTCAGTCATTATATCTCAAGTTCATCCATCCAATAAATACAGACAAACCTTAACTTATTTGGTGTAGTAGTTGTGAGTCCAGTCACTATACTTTAGGTTTACTCATCCATTAAATACAGACGGAAACTTGATGCAGGGGATGTAGGTCTAGTCACTATTTTCCTGGTTCAATCGTCCAATAAATACAGGTGATAAGTTGATGTAATGGTTGTAGGTTCAATCATTATGCTATTGGTTCATCTGTCCAATAAATACAGACGGGATCTTTGGTTAACCAAAAAAATTGACATTCTTACTTGATATAATAAAACTAGTAGAGTATTAGAATTTGTAGGGAGAAGGTTTGAGTTATTTGATGCAGTGGTTGTAGAGCCGATCATTATATCCCAGTTTATCTGTCTAACAAATATGGATAGAGTCTCCGATTAACAAAAAAATAATATGATACTCTTACCTGATGTAACAAAACTAGTAGCACATTAAAATTTTTAAAGAGAAAATTTGAGCTTGAACTTTTATTATTATTGTAAAACTTTAACTTATCTAATACAGTGATCGTAGATTTAATTACTATACTCCAAATTTATTTGTCCAATTAATATGAACAAGGCCCGAGTTATACCAAAAAATGACATTTTTTTCTAATATTTAAAGCCATAAAAATATAGTTAAAACTAAAATTTTGATTCACAATACTCAAATAAAAAAGTAAGATGCTTCCTTTCGATAAGTTTTAACTCTACTCTCTCAAAAATAATAAAATATATAATAATTCTCTAACCAGAATGCAAGATTTTAATTTTTTTATAAAAATATTTAAGTATTATTAAATTTATAATTATTAGACTAAATTTATTTTTTTTTCAACCCTAAAGGCTAATAAAATAAATAAAATATTAAAATTCTTAGAAAAAAAATCTGAATTTGAGTTATTGTCACACAAATGAAACTTTTGACTAATCTGATATATCACTGTACTCTAAAGTTTACCCATTTAATAAATATAAATAACTTTCTTGTTAAAAAAAACTCATATTTTATGTATCTATTTAATTTGATTTTAAGGAAAATCTTAAAAATTAACAAAATTTCTATGACACATCTAATAAAAATATAAATTACAGGAAAATAAATTTATTAGTATTAAACTTTGATTTAACCCAAATTATTGATAATTGGGTGTTGACTAGGACTGATGATAATGAATGAACTCCAAACTGAATAAAGCCTTTATAAGAATGAAATAGGTGGCCACGACCTGGCTGCCTTGTTTTGAAGGAACAGTGTGATTTGGTCAAGAAAGAATGAAAAAGTGGTCAGGCAAATGGATGACAATTGAACAAGACGTGAAGGGTCGCCACTAACTCAATACTTGTTCAAAACGCACGTGCTTTATTATACAATTTACCAAACATATAGAAAGCTCGATAGGTGTGAGATTTGTGCAACACGAGTTCATTCGTTTATCCAATAAACTAATCATGATATACGAGAAACAGTTAGAAGGCCCAAAAGACTTATTCTCTCCAAAGCTTTAACGTATTTTTGAATTTTGTTAGGAAAGTTTTAAAGATTTAAATATTTTAAAATTAATAAAATTTATTAGTTTAAAATAAAATTAATATTTAATTAATAATATTAAAAAATATAAAGTTATATATATTTTTTCTAAATTTAAAAAATTAATAATTTCTTTTTTAAGATTAAATTTTTAAAAATTATATATATATTTTTGAAGGTTTCAAATTTCTTTGATGATTTTCAAAAGAATTGTTTTTGTCTTCATTTGGACGACCCTTTCATCCCATAGATGAAGGTTTTATCTGTTAGGCAAGAGCATTGGAGGAAGAGAAAAAGCTGGAGAGGGAGACAGTGACCATCATTGGCTGAAGAAATTTAAAACTTTAAGAATTAAAATGTAACTTTTCAAAACTTAATTCTAAAGAGAAATTATTAGTTTTTTAAATCAAGAAAGAAAATAATATAAAATTTTATATTTTTTAATATCACTTATTAAATAATTATTTTATTTTTATAACTAATAGATTTTATTAGTTTTAATTGGTTATAAGTGAATGTTTGAGTTTTTAAAACTTTGTAAATGAAAGTTCGAAGATACACTAAACCTTGAGCAAGATCCATGGGAATAAGTCTTTAGGCCATCAAAGAAAAATAAAAAATTGTTTTCACATGTACAATAACTAGAAAGAAGAAAAGATTAAGGTACCACCCAACCGACAAAGTATGAATTTGCTTCCTCTATGAATAATAACAATGACCAGTGCTCCTAGATATTTTAAACCTCATTCTTCATCTAATGGGATCCAAAAGAAATCGATCCCAGGTACCTTTCAACTAGTCATTTTCAAATGCCACCTGTATTGCCAACAAATATTCATTTTTTTACTAAAAGAATTTCTTTGATCTATAAAAATTATCGCATTCAATCCACATATGCCTGTAACGGTACAAAAATTATAGAAGGCTGAGACTTGATATGCATGTATTACAACCCCAGAAAATCCAAAAGTTGATTAAGTCTTCAACTCTACATAGTCTACTCAGCACATGAAGCCAAAACAACATCACAAGAAACTGTCGTCCCACTCTGGCGACTAAAATATATCTCCATACTCAGAAGTTGAAAGTTGGCATGTGCAAGTTGTTGTTCATGTTCAAACGTCTTTAGCTAAACCAGAGAAATCAAAATTTCCAGGATTGGAGTCAGGCTGATTTAGTTTAGGAGAGGTTTCCATCTCAGGTCTGCCTTCAAAGGGTACCCCTCGCCTAATATGTGGTGAGGGTGGAGATCGAATGTCATACCCAAATGCATCAAAGAAGTGGTTCTTCATATCTTCAGCTGCTTCAAAAAAGCGACTGATCCCACCAAAGAAGTGACGTTCAATTGAGTCAATATCACTGCGAACCCCAGGGAAATCAAACGGTGCATCATGTGATCCAGAGGGGTAAGACCCTCTCATCACCTCCTGTGTGACATCTTCTTCAGTGTACTCTTTGTCAGATTTAATCACTTCCACAGGCCTAAATGAAATAACAAATAAATAAATCACGAGAAATTTGGAACAGCCAAAAAAATAGAAAAAGAAAATACATAAATAAAAGGAATGAAGAACCAAAAAGACTAGATGAGCATTACTCCACTTACCATAATTGATGACAAGTCAGCTAGTTTTCAATACAAGATTAAAAAGATGGCCCAATTGGACCAAGTTGACATTGATACTTTAACCAATATAATGGTGTAAGGTAGTTGCGCAGCAAGATGCAATCACGATTGAGAAGTCACCAGTTTATTTTTTCATCCATTTACAAATTTTAAGCTCATTACAATCCAAAACATGCAACAGAACACAAACAAACACAAAATGACCTAAATCCAACAACTTTGTCTACTGCATCACCGTGTGCAATCATAATAGATGACTGCACTTAGCTCATTTGGCCATCTCATGAAGTTTTTCTCCACATTCCTTCAATTGTAAACATAAATTCTTGATGCATGAAGATGTTAGCAATAAATGTTTTAATCTCATCTGTTTCCCCTAAATGCTGGCATATAAATTTCATCCATTTTTTCCACCCACCACTCAAACTTCGCCAACCGCTAAGCTTTATCTGCACAATATGCCGCCTAACTTTTCGAATCAACAAGTATCAATGAACTTGTTAGGAGCAACATTTATATCTCCCACAAATGGAAACAAGGGCTAAGTCATGTAGAGGGACAAGTAGCCAAATTATGATATTGACAGATGGCAGCAAGAGCAAAGAAGAGGAGGAAGCTGGATCACCAAAAGTCAAGGCTGGAAAGTGACAAAAGGAGAGTGTGGGAGAGGGTTTTGCAAAGGGAACAAAAGCTGGAATGGAACCACAGAGGAGGAAGAATTCAGAAGACAAGAAAGGGTTTAGGAGGAGAGTGTCGGTTTCAAGAATGCCTGTCTGTTTTACTTACTGTTTTATTGTTATGAACATGTAAATCTAACATGAAAATGTATATGGATTGGGAGCAATGAAATGCTGTTTTGATGGTTTATCACATACTGTGCAATTGTGTTAATTATTCTTTTTGTTATTGCTTGGATATTCTGCGTGTGTGGTTGGTTTTGGAGAAAATTGCTGCCTGTTCTGTGTGACAAGGGATGAATGATTGTAGGAACATCATTAAAATTCAGTGTGACATATCACCCGCACACTAATGGTCAAACCAAAGCGGTAAATCAAGGGCTAGAAACTTACCTATGGTGTTTTTACTTCAAGCAACCAAAACAGTGGCCAAAATGGTTGGCATGGGCAGAATTTTGGTACAACATGACATTCCATAGTGCTATAGGTATGTCCCCTTTCAAGGCTTTGTATGGAATGAAACCCCCCACCCCACCCACTCTATTTAGATTGATGGAAGAGGAGTCTAACTTTTTCAATCAACAAGTATCAATGAACTTGTTAGCAGCAACATTGATATCTCCCGCAAATGGAAACAATAACAGCAAAAGAGTCATGAGAAGACCAGTAGCAAAATTATGAAAATGACAGATAGCAGCATGAGCAAAGAAGAGGAGGAAGCTGGATCAACAAAAGTCAAGGCTGGAATGTGGCAACAGGAGAGCATGGGAGAGGGTTTTGCAAAGGGAACAAAAGCTGAAGGAGAATCGAAAGAGGAGGAAAAATTCAGAGGACAATAAACGTTTAGGGGGAGATTGTCGACCTCTCAAAAGCTTGGCTGTTTTGCTTACCGTTTTATTGTTGTGAACATGTAAATCTGATATGAAAATGTCTATGGATTTGGAGCAATAAAATGTTGATGTGATGGTTTATCACATTCTGTGCAATTGTGTTGATTATTCTTTTTGTTATTGCTTGGATATTCTCTGTGTGTGGTTGATTGTCACTGGAGAAGAAATATTGCACTGCAGTTCTGGGTGATTGGAAGGGTGAAATTGTTGCTGTTGTGAATTTGAGGTGCTCAACAGAGCAAGAGAAGACAAGGTACCTATCAGAACTCAAATTCATAATTTCATATAAATAATGTAATTCCATTGTCAAAAACCCTTGCAAATTTGCAGCAATATCAAAGCCATAAAACTAGTTGTGTCATAGGTTTAATAATATATTTTCGCCTAGTAAAGTAAACCAAAAAAAAAAAAAGTGAATAAGATAGCCCTTTCGGAGATTACTTAATCTTCACTTATTAACACATTATGAACATGTGGCACTGGAAATGAGATCACATCTTTAGCATTCCATACCAAATATGTCCGACAAGATAGAACAAGTATCTGTATCTGCAACTATTTTCTCTATATCTTCTTCTTTTCTTTCAAAATCTCAAAACAACCCCAAAATCATGCATATTTAAATATAAATTAATCTCCTAAATACCCATACTTCCATACTTCACACTTGGGCCAACCTAGTTATTCTTTCTATACTATACCCTTAAAACCAGACAAAGAGAGTATGCCACAAAACACAGGAACCTCATAATTGGTTCGTTGCACAATGTACAACAATCTTCCTCACTAATTCAACAGTTTGATTTCAATCTCCATGTTTACCTATATGTTCAAAAACCACAATTTAATTTTTAAAATTCTAAAATTTCTACGCCAAGCACATATATTCCAATACACATACGACTGTACGACTTGTATAATTAATCGAAAGAATAAAAATTCAACAAGAAAACTATAAGATCGTAAGCATATTAAATTCATATATAATGAATCGATTAAAGAGTTCTACTTCGTTAATTTTCGAATTTTCCTCACAAAAATAAAAAAGGAAAAAGTAATCGAAAACAAAGCTAAATGAGTACGAGAGTTTAGAAATTTACTTTCCGATGCAGTTCCTGAGAATCTCTTCAGTTTTCTCGCACTTTCTGACGAACTTTCCGGGCTCTACTTCTTCGGTTCTGCACTGCGATCTCACCACCTTTCTCGTGGCGCAACCTCCACCGTTCAATGAGTTGACAGAATAGTCTGGCGCGTCGTAACCGCCACCGTTAGAGGAGTTAACGTAACCGTCTGCAGCGGCGTCGTCGTCATCTCTCCAAACCCAACCCATTCTTTAGGCTCTAGAAAACTCACGAATTAATCGCTTTGTTTTTAAGTAACTTCAATCTGCGTGGTTTTCCTTGGTATATATAGTGATTACATGACCCCCATTGTTTTTAAAACTAGTAAATCCACCCATAAATGAACAAAATTAAAACTTATGGATAAGATTGTCAATTATTAAACATATAAGAGATTTATTTTATTTATAACATTTAGGGGCGACTAACAAAATTTTTCAAAATACCATGAACCCTAAGAGGCTTGGACCATTAAACCCAAACCAAAGCCCAAGCCTGAAAACCCATTCATTTGTTCTCCTTTCTGTTGCGTTGGGCATCACTCTCTCATATTTCTCAGCCAGAGTCACAGTAGCCTCTGTCTCTCCGTCCGTCACATCTCTAATTGTAAATACATCTCTTTGCTCTACGGTATATTCGTTTCTCAAGTTTCATTCAATTCATTGAAGTTGATTTCGGCTTACTTTATTTATTTATTTATTCCTCATATATTGTTATTGTTAATGCAATGTTTTTTCAAAGTTCGATCCCATTGCGTGGTGTTTTATTTTGGTTTTTATTTTTTGCTCCTAATTTATTTTTATTATCTGGATTTCTTTAGTATTTTTGAGGAGGATGAAGCTGTGTACCCTAGAAACACTATTTACAGCCTTTTTTTAAATAAAAAAAAAGCTAAGTACATTTGGTATTAATATAAAAAATGTTTTTTTTTTTCGAATTAATTCTCTACAAAATATTATTTTTTTAGTTTTATATTTGTAATTCACGTGAGCATTAGTCTACTTGTTCTGTGCTCAAAGTACTTAGATATGCGGAGTAATGTCCAATTTTTTAACTAAGTTAAGAGATGTCGTTATTGAGTGCATTTTATTGATGCAAGTAATCCAAAATTTTTGGAAATTTTCATTTTTCTTTTTCAATGGTTGGACTGTGTTTTTTGAAAATAAGTGGAGAATGTGAGGGATATGTCATTATTATTGTTAGGGTTTGGTAAATTTGTTCAAAGCTGCTCAGTCAATTAATGTTGTTATAATTTTAGTCTCCTGCACCAAGTGTTTATAGCTTTTTAATATGTTGTCTTGTGTATTCCTGTTTCTTGAGTTTTTTTTATCTATTTGCATAGCTGAATGTTTCAGATTATTTGACATATTTCAGCGTGGGAATTCTTTGTTAAGCTATTTGAAGTCATGGTGGGGTGGCAGAGACATTTGCAGTTTGTTCTTCGTCAAGTTGGAAAAAGGGTGGAACATAATTTCAATGCATCTTCCAAGTTTTCTTCTCTGTCTCATGTGGAATCCCCTCTTTTTCCGGGTTAGCTTATTGCAATTCTCTATGGGAACATATTATGGACTCTTTATTTTTTTTTTAAAGAAATCATATTATTGACTCTTCCTCTTGACTGAATAAGAATCTAAGGTCAAATTCCTAGGTTTAAGTAAATGCTTAGTTGATAGAGAAATATGCAAAACCAAATTTAAATTTTCCTTTTTATCATTCTCCTTAAAATTTTGCAGGTCAGTTAGCACATGTTCAAAGGCTCTGGAAATCACCCTCTTCAAACTTCTCGAGGCCTTTATATCAGTATCTGCAGCAATTGGTGATTTTGCATGACCTTCCCATTTTATATTTCAGATATATGCTTGATTGATCCTCTGTGTTAAATGTAATAGAGAGAAGCAACGCATCAGTTTAGTTATGACACACAATGAGACCACACATGTTTTGCAAATTGTCTGTTAAATGTCCATGATTCTAAGGTAGATCTGATAGCATTGTACACATGGCTAGCATGGATTTCTCGTATAGGGGCTACTTTATGAATTGATATTGGGAAAGATTAATTAATTTAAGATAATTTAATTAGATATCTGTTCTTGCCAAACCTTGTTCAGCTAGCTTGATGTTCTTCTTCATGTGTCTATGGCCAACCTACCCTTTGTTGTACACTAGCACTCCTTATCTTGAGCTCTAAGGTCCTGTACGGTTGGAAACTCTGTGTAATTATTTGGTTTTTAAGTTGAAGCAGAGGCTAACATCTCAAGCAAGAGCTTACACTTTTCCTAATAATTTTCAAGATAAATGATATATCTGCTGGAAGCATGATTTAAAGATCCTGAGTTTGACTTGTTCAACCCTTGACATGTGTAAACTACAGGCATTGTGGGTGCTATGCATAGTTGTCAAAGGCGAAAAGCACCAAAAGGCAATAAGAGGTTCTATTGCCTAAGCGAAAAAGGCGAAGCGAAGGCGTCAATTTTTTACCAAAGATGGTTAAAAAATTCTATTAATTTTTATTTCATTTCCATTAAATTTAAATTATTTGTTACTACATCAACAATAAAAAATTGAGCGACAACTGTATCAACAGTCTTAGATTTGACAACAATTAGTTATCATGCATAGACTTCTCTCACAACCTTCTATAAAGGATCGGTTAACCTATACAATGACCTTAAATCTCTTTAACAACCCTAGAACTCACTGACAACCTCTTGACAACCTTAGAGCTCATTGTTGACCTCTCGATGACTTTAGAATTTGTTAGTGATCTCTTCGACAAACTTGAATCTCACTAGAGACCTTAAAAATTGTTAATAACCCTCATATTAAACTGAAAATTGCCCAAAACCTGCCTACAAGCCTAAAACTATGCCAAAAACTGTCTAGAATTTGTCGATAACGCTATAATCTAGTTGTGGATAGTCTAGGTGATAATAAGGCAAGCTTTTTCAGTGCCTAAAGATTCTCCCAAGGCATCGAAAAAGCATTAAAAGCGACTGCCTTTGAACCGCTAGTCGCCTTGAACATACTTGAGATGATGTGGCCGTTGCCTTGAGTAAAGTGTCACTTAAGTGTGCCTGAGGCGTGCCTTTGACAACTATGGTGCTATGTAGTTCAGCTGGTTTGGGTCCCTTGGGGCTATACAAAGGTCTTTGGGACTGGTTTGGTTTAATTTTTTTATATTAATAAACATATAAATTTTAAAGAGTAACGCAAACTACAGGAATTTGTTTAGATTATGGGGGTTTTAGTTAAGTGTTCAAGATGCAAAATTTATATATTTTATTTTTATCTTATTTCGGGTTTTACTGTTATAACTTCTTGTGTCTTATCAACTTTATTGTTGTTACTTTAACAGGGTATTTCCAGCTCAAGGAAGTTACTGGCAGAGTCATCAAATGAGACACCTATTTCATCTCCATTGACTCCTGTGTTAGCAATAGATAGTGGAAAAACTGATGAGCAGAAGGTGGTAGCTAAACCCTCAAAAGTTCAAGCAGTTCGAAAGGGCATAAAACAGGTACTAACATAAAAAATACGACTGGAACTTTTATTTTCATTTTGTGGTTTTTGAAGTGTGGATCTTATTCCTGCTGTTCTTCTATCCAAGTTGACTGCTCACAGTTCTAAGCTTTAAAATGTTGTCATGTATTAGACTTCCAATTTAAATTGCTTGAGAGAACATGATTTGCACATGGTTTGTGCAAACAAAAGATATACATTGGTGGATCTCTATTATGGACATTTTGCTATTTCTAGCTCAATATGTTTACATGGTCCTTTTCTTCACCATTTGACTAGCTTTAGTTCACTTGCTCTTTCAGAGTCCTAAAAAGGTTAACTTGGTTGCCAAATTGGTACGTGGCATGCGTGTGGAAGATGCATTATTGCAGCTACAAGTGACCATAAAGCGAGCAGCACAAACTGTCTATCAGGTTATCCAGCCACATGACTCTTGTAGATTTCATCAAGTAGGAAGACTTAAAAAATTTTAACGTCATAATGGGGTGGGTTTGTCAGAGTAAATTCTCAATTAATCAATAGTGTGACAAACTTTTTTTTCTTGATTTTAGCCTTTGTCAAAATAGTTCCTAAATCTTGAAATAAAGAAAACAAGAATAAAATAAATAAATTAAAAATTATAATCAGGAAGCAGCTAAGGTGAAGAAAGAAATGCACTTCGTGAAACAAGATGTGGACTGTATTTGTTATTTTTAAAGTTTCATTCTGTAAAGTATTTTCCAAATAGATTATGATTCCTGCCCATGAACTAAGACAACTTTTAACATTAGTGCATAAAGGTGTATCCAGAGGATTGAACACAAGAATGCTTGCGTTTCCGGTGAATTGAGGAATGTAAATTTTAGCATTCATGTGTTTAAAATCTTTTTTTTTTTCTGTAGGTTATTCGCTCTGCCCGAGCTAATGCCACTCATAATCATGGGTTCGATCCTGATCGTCTACTTGTTGGTAAGTAATTGCAAGTGAATTTTTCTTCTATATATATTTTTTCATTGATGATTCTGTACATTTAATTCTATACAGCTGAGGCATTTGTGGGGAAGGGATTTTATAAGAAAAGGATTTCATACCATGCCAAGGGAAAATGTGGAATTAAAGTAAGACCAGAATGCCGTTTGACAGTGGTTGTTAGGGAGATAACTCCAGAAGAGGAGGCGCAAATAGCCCGGTTGAGAGTCCACAATTTCCGCAAGAAGACTAAGAGGGAAAAACAGCTTGTACCTCATACGCTTATTGAGACAACTCCAATTTGGAACCGAAAAAGAAAAACCCGCCGTGATGAACCAAATGTGGCTGCTTAAGGTTAATTTCTTCATGTTTAGGCCTTTTGTTGCAAGTTTTTATTAGTTTGTGAGACCTGGATCTGCGTTATAGCAGGAATTATCGTGTAGAATTGTGCTACCAAAATATAGCTTCAGAGGCCGCATGTGGTTTCCAACACTAAAATTTAGAATTTCAGGGAAACATATTTCCAGTTTAATTCATCTGTAGAATGAAATAATTTTTTGTAATGAACATATATCCATAATTCTCTGTTTCTTGATACCATTTTAGAAGACTGTATAAAAAGTAAATCAAATTTTATCACTTTTGACATTCAAATTCAACAATAACGAAAGTTAATTTTGAACCATCACCACTTGAGGTTTTCAAAAGTTAGGCGAATAAAAAATGAGACTTGCTTGCTTACTGCTTAGCAGTTTGGTTTATCAATGTTCGCTTAAATTTTGAGTTGTTAAATCAGTGCAAACAGGTTCGATGAGATTCAGTCTAACAGACATATGAATACACCTTATAAACCAAAATAATTAGAAAGAATGTTAACTATTCAAAAGAGCATTCAAGATCTTAACATATCATCACTCTATCACCCTAACACTCTCTATTAGTCTTGGGTGAATGTTACAATGTTAGCATCACTATTTGTGTCACAGGATTATAGTGGAGAGATATGATAATGACTTTGATATTAAATAATATGAATCTTAGAAGAAATATGCCTTAAAAGTTAACTATTCAGATTAAAGAATTCAACGCTATATAAACTATAAATTAGAAATTTATGTTTTTTAATATAAGATTTAAATCTTATATTTTCACCTAGGATCTTAACACACCATTCGTCCTTACCCAAGCAGAATTCACAAAACTCATACACTCTGCTTCTGAAACTGAGAGCACTTCTGAAAGCAAAATTTATCAATCACTCAGCTACTTTTCTTCGCCACAACAAAAAATTTTACTAACAGTCATTCAAACCGGTCCTCAGATGTAAAGACAGATGGAGGACGTTTCTATGGCCCACGAACACAACAATTGATGCCATCGTCACTCTATCACAATCAAATATATTAAACTTCTAAGGGTGATGTTTTTGATAATTGTAATTTTGATAACACCATTGTCACTTGATGAGACAAATTTTCCCATCGTTAGAGAAAATTACTATAAGCCTTTTGAAGTAGGCATGAGCTTTCATGAAAGGATCTACTGTGTCTCATTTAAATCCAGTACAACCTTAACGACATATCTCACATAATAACGACAAACAATTTATTTGATGCACACAAAAAGCATAATATACCTTTTGGATATAGAAATATTATTTTTTATCATCATAGTTATTAGTATCTTATAATATAAAATATATATTTTATAATATAATATGAATAAAAAACTATACATATCATAAAATATATTAAATTAATAAAATATAATAAACATATCATATAATATGATACATATTTTATTATAAATACATATTATAAATGTAAATTGATATATTTAAAAAAAATGATATAATAAAGATGTATATAAAAAATTTTAATTTTCAAAAAAATTTATAATATTTTTTAAAATGATAACGTGTTAATTAATTTTTTTATTATTTTATTATTTAAAAGTTTTATCATATAATATAATATTAGATATATAATACATAAATTAAACTTTTAATATACAATTCGACCACCGTACCCAAAAACAACAGACAATAATACATGCACTGCTCATGTATTAAATACGTAGCTTTGGTTTCTCCACAGCCATAAATTTAACCAGTTGTCATCTCTTTTCTGTAGCATACGAAGTTTACTCTGTAAAGTTGAGGCTATCCTCCTGCTAACGCATGCATATTTTCATTCTTCATCAACAAATTCGCATTGTAATCTTTTAGCATTCACAAGGAAGAAAAATTCCTCCATACAAATCACATTGTATCCATCTAAACACTGATACAAGATGTGCATACACACACACATCAATGACCCATAAAAAATATATATATACTCCACGCGTTGTATCATACTTGGATAAACATAAATAGGCGTATCCAACCGAATTGAATGCTTTCTCGAACAAGAATGACACCTATTCCTATTAAATGTTCCTTCACCATTGACATAGTTACCAGTAGCAACCAAATATTACCACCAAAGAGAGAGAAAAGCAGAGAGGTTTGGTAGAGGCGAAATCTGTATGTACAAGAGGGTGAAGTAGCCCCCATTGTGAAAATTTGACTGAAATTTCAACATGTAAGATGAAGTATTTGCCAATAACTTTAATCTTTTACTGCCACATTTTTCCAAACTGTACAGTGTTTAAAACTATTTCTTTCCTCTGTGTTGCCAATTTCTGCTCGGCATGAAGGTAACAGCTAATCTAAGTCTTGATTTCCAAATTGGGTAACAACTGTACATCTATTTTATGTTAGACATCCAAGATTCGCCTATAAAAAAGAACATAAGCTGCTGACGTCTTAATCCGCTCTTCACTGACAGGGTAAACCTTGTCATCATCAAACTCAAACCACCTCTTATGCCCAAGCTGCACAGAAGCAACAATGTCAGACTTTTCGCATTATGCGAACAATTCAAGTATCTGATATGCCTCAGATGTATGAACCTAAAAATCCAACACTTAGAAACACTTTAGAACAATCAGTTTAAACAATCAACATGCATGAACTTCAATTTGCTTAGAAGCAAACCACCAGACACTAATGCAATAATCAGCAGGCTGAAAAATTATTACTCTTAGTACAAAAAGGTGGATACCAAAGAAATTGAAGAAAAGATGACTTTGTAACTGAATTCTATCATCAAAATTTAGACAAGCAGCACGAAAATTCAATAACAAAAGGTGTTTGACACTATCACATTTTCAATCACTAAAAACTGTGTTGCAGGTGGAACCACAACTTCCAATTAACCCTCCATAGTAAGGATTAAAAGATTAAAAAAAAATTTCATAATCACATCATAAAATCAATCTGCTGCAAAACATGTCCTAGCACCCCAGTAAATTATACCTCACTTAAACTTAACACAGATCCCTATTTAGATCTGAAGTTAGCATTCATCAGTAACACAAAATACTGTCTTTCTTTGGCATGCACTGCGAAAATCCCACATATACAAGTACTTTGGACGGTTTCAGACTTCACAGTTCTGATAGAAAAATGGTTAAGGTAAATGTCTACAAGCAATCAGAGGAATACAGACATAAAGAGACAATACTTACATCAACAAATGCAGTGTAGTGACCACCTCCCATGCCTCCATAGTGATTACTTATTGCATACAGGACATAGCGATAGGATAATTGGCTGTCTTTGTGGGAAATGTAAGTTGAGAGATCAAGATCATCAATTGGAAAATCAACATATGTTTCCAGCTTGCTCTTAAGATACCGACTGTATGAGAACCTCTTTAAATGAATAACCAAAATGTCAGGCAATCTCCAAAGATCTAATTTTTTGCTGGCTTGCCGGTGCTTCTGGCACCTGGGGCAGTACCTGACATATTAGCATCAATTTGCATTAAAAATTCAATTTGTATACATGATACTATTTATATAATTCTTAAAACGGTAAAAAGAAATGAGCATAATACAACTAAATATAAATAACCAACTGATTGATTAGTGTACTAACCACATGTCTTCTAGTCCCAAGGGCTCCTCTTTCAAGAAGGCTTCTAGGCATTTGTATAGAGAAACAGATTCTTGAGGCTTCCTGGTCCACAACTGGGGCTTGAAAACATCCAACAATGAGCTGAGAAGATGTGTATCATATTTTTCACTCATCTTATCTGACCAATTAACAATTATATTCAATGGCTTGTTGAACTCTGAGATTGATATCGGCTCATTCATTTTAATTTGTGTTTCTTCTTGTCCACCCATATAGTAGAGCTGAAAGTCAGGGCTCAAAAGTATTTCATCTCCTATTTCAGTATCTGAGCCAGCATCATTATCTAAGATTGTTGGGCTATAAGAATCCTCTGCCACTGTATCTTCATCATCTATATTCCCCGTATCATCCAAGTCAATTAATACATCTTCCACAGGCATTAAAAATGGATCAAGTAATTTCAGAAACATATTACAGATCTCAGATCCATTGGTAAGATCAGTTAACCTTGCTACAAGAGGTGTGCCAAATTGCACTAAATGTGAAGTTGACCTACGAAGAACATAAGACCTGATTCCATCATCATTTTATAAATAATAAATAGAATTAAATTTACAATTGTTTTAGAAAAGAAATATATACAAACAAATTTAATAGTGTCTTTTCATGATGATTCTGAAGCCAATAGGATGAATACCCCTGCTTTTCTTTTACACAAAATATGACACAACTTTTGGATAATTAAGTACATCTTTTTCTATGGAAAATAAAGGTACTTAAATTACTGATGTCAGACATGATCTCCAGCTAATTGAAACTGCACTTGACCAAAACTCGAAATAGTTTAGCCTGGGCAAAAAGTGATGTGCAAAAGAAAACCTATAACAGAAGCATATTTGAACTACGTTCCTTCTACATTTATATAATCAACAAGTAGTACCCTATGTAGTATAAATAGTATCTTGATAACCATGAAGATAACTTGTCAAACTTTTATGTAAGTTCCTCCATAGACATGTAAGTTAACCATGGAAGCTTATTGAGTAAAAACACAGCATATGCATGCATGCATCCATCATCTACTAACACAATATCCTTTTGATACAAAAAGGAAACACCACAAAAAGATGTACTAAAAGCAAAATTAAACCGCCATAAATAACCCTAGTGGAAATACGAGCAAGCTTACTCTGACTCCCTTCTTCGATGCACGAATACAATCAAGGAGGATGCTTCATTATCTTTTGGTAATCGATAAGCCACAAGTTTGTCTTCATCTCTTATCAAGGCCAAAGAATCAGATGGTTCCTCCAGAAAACGAAAAATTTGATTCTTGTATATCTACAAATTAGACTATACTTAGACCTCAAATAACCAAAGTTATAACTGCAAGCAGAAATTTGATCCTGAATACACATCTCAATAAACATATGGGTTGCATATATAAAAAATAAAGAAAAAAGGCAGTCTCTTTCAATGAAGAAGCATAATTTATAATTAACACATGAAATAAATTAATATGATGGTTCTTAATCATCTCATAGTTTTTCCATCTCACATTAAATTGCTTTAGTTACAATAACAAATAAGAGTTTAAATTCAGTAAATAATCAAATATATTTTAATTTTGTCACCATAATATACTTAGCATAGGAGATCTGTTAATTACAGATCCTATATTCATAAGAAAATGTGACAAACAGTCGTGGTGTCTGAGCACATACCTTAATCAAGTTAATCCTATTGTATAGGAGGAACCATTGAGCCAAGATGATTGTATTCAACATAGTAATTGCTGGATGATGGCTATTATTATGGCATTATTGATGGAACACTAACAAAGAAGCAACATCTAAAAAGCAAAATGCTAATGCTATTTCGCCTATTTTAAAGACCATAGCTGCCACGACATACCTCAGCCACCACAAGAGTTTCCTCATCTCTTAATGAACATGAAATGTTCAAGGCCTCAATCAGATCCTTAGTTCTCCCATACTTTGGCACAGTTACAGTTAACGGAATAGGCAATGTACTTCCATCACTGCTAAAAACTGTCACAGTCATAGTCCGCATTGTTGTGGAAGGTAAAGGTAGTGAAAGGTACATAAGTGGATCAAATGTGACAGAAACCTTCTTGCAGTTAGGGCAGACCAACATTGACCGGTACTGACCCTAAAATGAGAAAAAGAAAATGTAAATTCAGTTGAAAAAACTAACTAGAGTTTAAACCAGTTGCTTATAAAAAAGTTAACATTCCAAAATCAAATCAAACATAATAGGAACTATTCTTCCAAAGTTACAAAATGCTAAAAAACATGGAGAACTTTTACGATTAGTCATTGACATCCATTTCGATTGGAAGCATGACATCATCGGGAAACAAGAATGCTGAAACTACAGAATATTTCATCATAATAAAAAGTATAATTACATGAGCAAGTTGAGTACAAAATTACACATTTATTATACATGTCAAACTCGTCTATTTGCAGAAGACTTACTTGACATAAATCAACTATGATGGAGTCATTGCGAGCTCGGTGATTTCGCCAATATTCTTCAGCTACTTCTTTTTCCAGGCGTCCCTCAGTGTCCTTGGCTTCTATGTATGGCTTGCATTTAACTCGGTTCAGATCTTCATGGAGTCCATCCAACAAAAAAGCAAGGAATTCCTGAATTACACCATTTGAACATATTAAAAGGAATTCCTACCACATATATCAAAGCTATGCTAGAATAGTCTGCATCCACATCCACAAGTGATAACAGATCACCATGCAGATAATGGAATTCAAGAATAAAACTAAAGTTCTTTAGCAGAAAACATCGCTAACCTGAGAATCATGCTGATTATAGCCACTGAATTGAGGGGCAAAATTAACAAGTTTTAACTTGAACATTCTTGGAGCTATTGGCATTGCTCCTGGAGACCATATTTTTCTCACTAGATCTCCAAATGCTAAAGCAAGTTCACCCTGTAATATGGTAAGACAATTTAAGTTAATGGATTAGGGCAAAGCAAAAAAGAGATACAAGAAAAGTGACCATCAAATGAAAGCTACACCTAATGGCATACCTTTAGTCCCAACGGATTATCATAATTAATCTCTTTTTGGTAGTCCCCAAGGAAGTAATCAACAAGCTCTGGGGTATGAGCCAAGCACTGGATTGCACTATTCATGAAACAAGTATTTCCAAGATTTTGTAAACCCGTCAAGCCTAAGAAACTGAATCCTCCACTTCCACAAATTGAGGTGGAAGGTATTGTATAAGGACTCAGGTTATCAACAATGCCATTCATCTTAAATGAACCATGACAGAAAGAATCACTTGTATTGGGGTGTTCTATCATATCATCAGTGCTCTCCTTCAAAGAATCAGAGAATCCATGGACTTGCAATTCAAGGAGAATCTGTAGCAACAAATGAAAATGGAAAAATTGAAAAAAAAAAAATTACACCGAACAGCTAACTATCAGGCATGGGAAGTTAGACATATCTTGCAAGACATGAAAGCTTAAACGGAATACAGAATCAAGTTTGATTTGTACAGTATTTGCATTAACAAGTTGCACTGAAACTTTTCAATAACTGCCCTCAAAATAAATCATCAGAAATGTCATATTACTATAAACATCTAAATTATATCAAAATGAAGATTAACAGGCATAGTCTAGCACTGTTAACTTTTAGCTCCAAGTATTGCATGGTGAGTGTTCAGGCACCTACTATTCATCCTAAAAGTAATGCTGAACTTTTTTCCCCCTTTTTTCTTTAAGATCAGAAATCGCAACATAAAATATGGAACTGAACCCTTAGAGTAGATCAATGTAAAGTTGATAGCAGTCCATGTATACTGCCATAGTACCAAACCTAGATCCTACTTAACAAAGAAAAATCAAGAATCGGATTTCAAAAAACCACAACAGAACTAAAAACATGCCAGATTGATAACCCATTGGATAATTTCTTGCATCATTACAGCAATTTGAGAAACCACCCTAAAAGTCTTTTTAAGAGTATCAGAGAAGCCAAAAAATAAAAATTGAACTAGTCATTTAATAATCATTTACTTCTTTATACTTGCAACCTTCCAGCTTCTGATGAAAACCATATATTGTAAAGTTGTAATAAATGTTGTTGTACCTCTTCACTTTGTCCTGTGAAATCATTCGACAAATTGACTCTATCATTCATAAAAAACTGTGTTGTATGCCCTGAGAAGTCCCAAATAAAGAGCTGTAAAATAAATGAACACATTAAGCAATTATACTAAGCCAGAAGAGAATTACCTTTGTTAGTAAAGTATCAATTAGTAAACTCACCTGTTCGGACACAGAAATGAATATATCGTAGGCTCTCTTGTAAAGGTTAACCTTATTGTCCTGAAAATACAGTCTATTATGATATAAAAGAAGTGCAGAACTTTGTTGAAGGAGAGAAAATCTGTGTTAGAGAGACTGATAGCGTGTAAGCTCTATCAACCAAAACCAAATACCAAACGGAACATATGATATGGATCCAAAAATTAACATATGTCTCATCTAGATTTTCAATAGTAACGATATGAAAGATTTGATGCCGATTACAGGCTTTGTTAGAAGGAAGTATCCCCATTGGAAGCTATGACCAATAAATAGTTTGCACAATGACAAAGACAGCCTCCTAACAAAGGCTCTGGTATAGGAACAATTAGTGAATACTTAAATATACAATAAATAAGAGGAGACTAGGCTCCAGGTATATGTTGTTGAACTTCAAAAAGAATTCCCTTTGAACTGGTTCACAAACCAAATTACGAATTACAGCTACTACAGGACCAGAATTCAAACAAAGAATAGGATACGACTTGAACACAACAAACCTTTAAGTTGATCTTAACTACCAATGAATTTGTTTCCAGCAGAACAGAAAGCCTAATTTGCAATGGAAACACATCCTGCAAATAACTGCCTGCAATGAAAGGACTCCCCACGTTCCCCGATGCTAATTTAATATCATTATGCCTATTAAAAAATAAGAATAAAATCAGTGCTCAAAAGCAATGAAAAAGCTACCGCCTTCTATCCAAAGACTTGTCCAAATATATAAGCTCTCAAGAAGTAAATAACATTCAGTTTCCACTTCCAACCGTTCGTGAAAACTTAAGCATTTATTATTACAAAATACACTGAGTTGTACAAAGGCTACAAAGTGCAGGAAACCACAATATCCTCAGGGAAGAAGAGTGCACATATTTTGAAAGATTTTGAAATGCAAAGGAAATAATGCACTCTACAGTCACTGAAACACTTTTACATGGATCCAAAAAGCAGTTTCTTGTAACCAAAATGATGTCTGGTAACATTACCAGCTTTACCATGCAGTTTATTAAACAATCAAGCAAAATGAGTAAAGCTTTGCTCACTTTAAGAGCCCTATATTGGCTACAAAGTGAAGGAAACCACAATATCGTCAGGGAAGAGTGCATTAAATGAGTTTGATTTCACAAATTTTGAAACACGCCGAAATGCGAAGGCAACAAAATGAACTCTACAGTCACTAAAACAATCTCACATGATTTTAAAAAAAACAGTTCCTCTGTAACCAAATTGTTTACTGTTAAAATCACCAGGCTAACCATACATAACAATAAAGTGAAACTAAATCAAGGTTTTCTCACCATTTAAGAGCCCGCAACCAAATCCCTTCAGGAAGCAATGCATACTCGCAGCCCAAAGAACCGTCTTTATTTCCATTACCACTCTCCTGAAACGACTCTAGCTTCTTCAACTCGAGCACAATCTGGAAGTTATCAGTGTCACAGTTAGATGAAACTCGATACACAACACCACCTCCTCCTTTTTGATCAGCAACAAGTTGTTGTGCCTCCTTCCACCACCTGAAAATGCAACGCAAACACCAGACCCCATAAACAAAGACATGTCGTTTTCTTTTCTTTTTCTTCTTGTTTCCATCATTGTAGCCAAAACGACACCGTCACAGCCTACATTCACCACACCATTCAAAAATTCACTTCCTCCCCTTCAACTCACCCAGAACCACAGCAAAACACAATTTTTTTTTCCTCAACACAAAAACAAAATTATTCCTCCATTTTCTCGGAAACCAAACAGAATAAAAAAACTGAAAATATATAAAGAAGAGTACCTGTACGGAACAAGGTAGAGTTTGAGTCGGTCATCTTCTTCACGAAAAGCGGGATAAATAATAAAACCACTCGGTGAAAAACTGTAGAAGTAGTTTTGGAGAGAGGAGCTGGGGTTTAAATCAAAATCGAGGAGATGATCGTCGTCATCATTGGAGAAAAGATTGCTGCTGCTGTTATTGATGTTACCGTTGTCATCGTGGTCCATTAAACGTGCAGATGGAGGAGAGAGTAGAGCTGTTAGGGTTAAGGTTTTGGTGAAGCGGGAATTGCAGAGACGGAAAGTGGAGAGTATGAGACGCGAGATGAAGCGCGTGGCGGTACAAGTGAAGAAGAGCGATGATTGAAGCTTTTCTGCAAGACGGCTCATGAAAAAAAGCGTGACTCAGCGAAGTTGTTACAGGTTTATTCAGTATATAAATATTATAGCGTTTTCTTAGGGTGTTCAATAATGGTATATTTTATAATATTAGATTAAAAAATTTTAGGCCAAGGCAGAAAAAATCTAAAAACACAATTTTTATATATATTATAAGATTAAAATGTTTATTAAAAATAAATAAAATGATTTTTAATTTATGAATTTAGAAAATAAATAAGAGGGGTGTAAAGAAGTCTATTTGTTGTAATTAATAACTTAGATAATTAAAAATATATTTATAGTTATTTGAAAAATAAAAATATAATATAAAAATTAACCAAAAGTCTTATTCTCACAGAAATTTAGATTTTTTTTAATTTTTATATATTAAAATTTAAAAAATTAAATATCTAACTATTAATTATTAAAATTAAAAAAATTTATCTGTTCACAAAATATAATTATTATTTAATATTTAATATTAAAAATAAATTTTATTTTTTCAAATTTTAAAAATTAATATTTTTTTAAAACTTTGCTTTTCTTCTTATTAGAATTTATATTTTTTCTAACCCTGTACAATAAATCTATACATCGACCGGCCAATCGATATAAATCTTCATCTTTGAACATGCAAAAATAAAAAAAACAGGGGTGAACATTGATACAATGTTAGAGAACCAGCTAGAAAAATCTACAAATATATATATATATATATACATATACATTTGAGTCCACTCTCACCTGAGCCGCGTGTGGGCACTTCTTACTCCTACCACAAATGATGAAAAGAGGTGTGGAGAAAAATGGTGGAGGCTTGCGATTCGTTTTGCGCGGCGTGCTCGATCGTCATCTCGCCAAGAGTCTAATTGTTCTTGATTTGTTTTGTCTTCTAAAAGGAAATCAAATAATAATAGATGCTCTATGATATTATTGTCTTCACAGTGTCCAATTGAACTTATCGCTTGACATGATTCAATAGCAGCTTTGTCCTCTTTGTCCTATCATTTACTTGTTTATCTCCCTTCTCTTCTTTTTCTAAGTTTTTGTTTTGTTTCTGTTAAAATATGGAGAGGAGGCATGTGCCCTAGGAATTGTTTGGGCAGAGTCTTGGTCGCCCATGGTTGGTGGTCTCAACATCAAGTGAAACAACAAGCCAAACATCGACTTGGTATACTGGAGATTGAATCTCAGTGAAAATGAAAACTGCACTTGAGAGAACAAATATCGGGAAAATAATGTCTGATCATTGTAAATATTTTTTTAAATGATTCATACTTTCATTAAAATAAAATAAATTTATAATTTTAATGAAAGAAAAATTATCATTAAAAATTTATTTTCAAATGATAAAAAAAATTTTATCATCAATCATTATTATAATTTTCCTAGTTAAATATATTAACAATGAAAATAGAAAAAAACGTTTTTTGGTTAAAGTCTCTTTCTTTTTGTAGTGATTTATTCAAATTTATGTAACTATCTCACATTTAGAGATGTTTATGAATCGAGTCGAATTAACTTCAGTGTAGTCCATCGGGCTGGGCCATGGGATGTAGAAAGTTGCATAATATTTATAGTTTTTGTGACTGAGTTCGTCCCATATTTTGACTGCTTATTTGATGAATTATGAGTGCTATTATATCTTGTTGGAAAGCTCTTTGAATCCTCTTTCCAATGATATATAGTTTGTATGAATTAGAGATCATTTGGACTGTTAAAGATTAGTATGAACTGAAAGGACTGGTTTATTAAATAAATAGAGGAGGTAGTTTTGTCACTAAGTTTATCTCACGTTTTGACTGCCTTATATATGGAATTATGAGTGCTATTATATCTCGTTGGAAAGCTCTTTGAATTATCTTTTCAGTGATATATAGCTTGCATGAATTGAGAATCATTGGGATTGTTAAATATTGCATGAACCAGAAGGACTGTTTTATCAAATAAACAGAGGAGGCAGTTTTTGCCATTGACTTTATCTGTTGTTTTGACTGCTTGATTGAATGAATTATGAGTGTTATATAGCTTGTTAGAAAGCTCTTTGAATCCTCTTTCAACGATATATAGTTTGTATGAATTAGGAATTGTTTGGACTGTGAAATTATATGAAAAAGAAGGCTACCCTGTCAAATGAATAGGGTTGTGAACAGTATTTCACAGTTTTGGAAAGGAAAAGAAAGAAAGGAAAGGAAAGGAAAGGAAAAAAAAAAAGAGAAAAAGAAAAGAAAGAAAAGCAAGAAAAGGTTGGGACTCAAGATTTAGGAGTCGTCCTAAGAGTAATGTCTGGTGAGTTATGAATAAATTTAAATGGAAGCAAAATTAGTAAGATATAAGACTCGTATACATGTTATAAACTATGAGGGGACACTTTACACTACACCGCCCGCAGTAGGGCACGTCCGTAGTAGGACATAGACCCCTAGTAGGGTTCGCTCACAGTAGAGCATGCTCGCAATAGAGCTTAATTCAGATTCAGAAATAGTGTAGTGAAAGAAAAAGAGCTTGAGCTTAGAAAAGTGTCAAATCCCTATAGTTAGCTTCCAGAAAGTATCAAATAAACACCAGATGGGACAAAGTATGACCTAAATAGTAAAGAGTGAACTAAATTACCCCCTCAATCTCTTATAGAGGTTAAGATGTGAGGTTGAGTCCCAAAAGTGAGTTAGAATAGGAAAAAAAAATAGTTTACTTGATTCTTTTCCTTTACTGAGTGTTCTTATCACTCACTCCCTTTTCTTTCCTGATTGCAGGTACAGGTGATTGAGGTAGCTGTGAGGCAGGGTCATGTCAGCGTAGGTAGATCCGACTGGAGCAAGTTATCTCTGGTTTATATTACATGCATACAGTGGCATGTTCTTATCGACTTTTGACTTTTTAAGATTATAGTACAATTGCATATGATTACTCTCTATTCTCATATGCTTTCAGATGAGTTTTTATATGAGCATATACATCTTTGGTTCGCTTTCAGATTTTCAGTTTTCTTGGAATACTTCCTAAATACTTTTAATGATGCGTTTAGTTTAAAGTATTTTTAAAAAAGAAAAAAATAGACGCTCCGAATATTAATTCGTAACATTTCTCCTTCAATGGGTAGTACTTCTAAGGAGGGATATTACATTATGTTTTCTAACTAGATCCATGAGTTTCGATCAGGAAAAAAAAGTTATTTTAAGCACATATTTTCTAAACAAAACTCATGGTTTTAACCAAAAAAAAAAAACAAGGGTTAACATGTACAGGAAAAGCTTGGCCAATAAAAGAGTGTGAATCGAATAAAACCAATAAAATTTAATCCATTTTCCTAGTCTAGGATTTCAACCAAATTTGGCCAACTTTTGTTTATTATATTTGCACAAATTTTGGTCGTATAGGTTATTGTAACTAGATTTAACCAACATTCATAGCTTATTATTTGAGTTTATGTTTATTTCTCCTAACTTATTTTTCTTTTTGTATTGTGTAAAAATGTTTAAAATGATCTCTACAATTTAACAAGAGGTAAAGAAAATCCAAAGAAAATGTCTAAAAAGAACTTTAAAATTCTAAAATAAAGTTCAACCAAATATTGCATATGATATTTAACCAGTTCGAGAGGAATATTTGACCTTATTCATATGAATAATTATAAATCAACTTCAACATTAATGATTGCCCTTGAAAGACCGTGTCTATTATAGAAGAATCATTACAACTCAACCAACCAATTCTAAAGAAATCTTCTAAGTTTAGCTTCAACATCGATGACTAGTTCTAACCATCTATACCTCAAGATTAGTCTCTAAATATTCATAAGACCCTTGTATGGTTATTGATTAAGACTAATCCATATAAATCATAACAAGTGTACCATTATTAAAGGTTTTTATGGATTAGTCAAGTATATAGATTCATCCATAGCTATCTAATTTCTCTGTTATTTATTTTATGGATCATATTGTTAAGTGAATCGATCAAATATATTAATAACTTTGAATTAAACACATAATAATTAACTGCCAAGAATTGTAGCATTTATAACAATGCGAATCAAAACAAAATTGTTATAATCCAAAGCGTTGTGAGAAGTACATCACAATTAAAATATAAATTTTAAAAAATTGTTTTACATAATCATGTTCCATTACTTATTGTCTATTACATCGTAAATATAAGTGAATTTTTGTTTTATAAAAAAGAGTAATACTATGTGTATATATTTTTGATATATAATTTGGGTGTACAAATGATGTGTCATCAATTGAGTGAGTATTCTTTTATAATTAATTCAAAATCATCTAATTACATAATAACATATCATTTATGTATCAAAAGTCTATACACGTAATTTTATTGTTAGAAAAAAAGCAATATTATGTGTGCATATTTCTAAGTCTCTTTCTCTTAGGTTGCTCTTAACACTAGGATATGACATATCCACATACTTGCTAGTTTGTTCCCCTTACCTTGCTCTCACCATTCATATACTTGACAATATGACAAATTCACATATTCACATATCGTCTAATTGCTCCTTAATTAATGTATGTTGGTTTATATATGTAGTACCTTTAACTTATTGTATACTTTTTACAGTTGTCATTATATTGAATGTGACAAGTCAAACAACAACTCTTTTACGATTGATAATTCAAAGTATTATTAGTTAGATGTTCCCTACAAAACACAAGAAAAAATGTCTAGGAGAAATAAAACTTAATCTCGTTCAATCAAATTTAGCTAAAACACTTTATTCGAAAATAACATATAAAAGTATTCAATAAAATTTCGTTGAATCTATACTAATTTTACTAAAACCATCCATTTGGACAAATAGACAAACATTTGTTGGCCTAATCTAGCCAACACCCTTATCAACCGATATTTTTATTTATACATTAACCTTTTTTTTTAGAATCAAACCAAGAGTTTTTACTAGAGAATGCGTACTTATAAAACTTACTCCTTTGTCTTTGAATGGCGAAACTCAGCCCTAAAAATTATGTCTTTACAAAGCAAAACAAAAAAATGAATTTGGGATGTTGTAAGTCGATTTAGAGAAGGGAAAGCAGTTTTTAGCTCCCCTCTAATTGATTTCAACCCTCACTTTTAAAATTATCTTTTTTATAAATTTAACTTTAATTTAAATTTCTAGAAATAAATTATCCATTTCTAAACACACTCATTCTTTATCTTATATATTAAAATATCAAGAGGTGTTGGAGAGATCACCCATTGCCCGTTTAGGTTGGCAACCACATTGAAAGTTAGTTGCTACATTTCATCTGTTGTGATTGGCTAACTATGAGCGACAAGTTTTAGGCTATCCCAAACTAGTGTTGAATTACTTGGATATATGGTAATCCAAGGCTCTTCTATGCAACCTTTTGCAAGACGTCTATGACAATGAAGTATGGTTGAACACTTCCTTCAGCTCTAAATTGATTTTGCGATTTTTTGTCACCAACTAATGTGTCTAATATAAAGTTTTGTGTATAGTAGATTACGATAATAATACTAAGGATTTGTTAATGAATTTTAATATTTATTACGATGATATAAAATAATTATAAACAAAAAATTAAATTTAAAGGATTTTTACGTTATTCAATCTAATAATCGAAAAAGTTGTATCTATGGTATGATATTAATTAATTGGTATTGATGCAATTATATATCTTGGGAAGAATTTAACTTCCATGCAAAGGATCCTAAAGATAGCTGGACTTTTAGAAAGACTTTTTGCTCTATTTGAAGATCATACACACAAATAATGACTATATTTTAAGTGAATGTATCTAAAAAAAATTATATTTGTTAGCTATTTATCAACCCCTATCTTTGTCCCTTTATTATTTGAGTTGACCCATTCATAATTATAAGAGTAACAGGAAAATATATACATCTTAAAATGATGAAATTCGAAAAAACAGAACTGAAATTCGAATTTTAAAAATTGAAATACCCTAGAATGGTAATAATCGAAATTTTTTTTGAAAATCTGGAAAATACGAGTCGATATATCGTAAAATAGTGAAATCAGCAAAAACAGAACTGAAATTCGAATTCTAAAAGTTGAAATACCCTAGAATGGCAACTATCGAAAAATTATTCAGAAATCTGGAAAATACGAATCGATATATCTTAAAACTGTGAAATTAGTAAAAACGGAACTGAAATTCGAATTCTAAAAGTTGAAATACCCTAGAATGGCAACAATCGAAAAATTCTTCAGAAATTTGAAAAATACGAATCAATATATCATAAAACGATATAACCCCTCCAATTAATATCAAAATGCCCCTCTAATTTTAATAAAATTTCATTTAACCCTTCATAATGAGTGAGGAGGGTTTATATAAATGAGAAAAAGAGTAATTTTGACACTTTAGAAAAAGTCATAAGCATTTTTGTTTAGGAATAGTTAATTTGGGTATTTTTGCTTGAAAATAGTGGCTTTGGGCATTTTTGCTTAGTAAGAGAGTATTTTGGCCATTTTTTATAATTTGTCTTTAAATAATAAGATCTAAGCCTTCCTAATATATATACTATTCTTAAGGATTTGTTTATATTTTTGATTGAACCAGACAGAATAATCGCATTAACAATGTAATCCCCATTTTTTAATAGATTAAAGAAAACTTTCCCCGGTTGGCACGGGAAAAAATAGAAAAATTATTTCGTTGATGTGGATAGATAATCTGTCTAATAGGGTCTTTCTTACTGTTTCGAAGTATAAAGTTTTTTGTGCCCCCCAACAATTGGGGGATGTGAAATATGTTTAGTCGCTAGTACTATAGTTAATTGTTGATCGTAGCCTAACGGAAGTCGTATGTGCTAATTTGGATGAGGAAAAGTTGTTCGTGGGGAGGAATCTACCATACAACAATTGTAAACCCCACACCTTGGTCGAGCTAAACCACAGGGGGGTAAAGTACATTTATTTGTTTACTTCTAGGAGAAAGAAGGGCCGGCTGGCTGCACGAGGCATAGTGGTAGCTGGAGCTGCCATGGTAGTTGGAGCTTCCCTCTTAATAAATTTTTTCCTTTCTCCCCGCTACATTTACAATATATAGGCATAAACACCTCCGCCTGCTCTTCACATAAAACATTAACATCACACTCGTTGCAGTTTCTTTCAATGGCTTCTACCACTCTCACAGCTCTTGCACAAGAGAAAACCCTTAATCCGAAATTCGTTCGCGATGAAGATGAGCGTCCGAAGGTGGCGTATAACGAGTTTAGCAATGAAATTCCGGTGATTTCACTGGACGGAATCGATGAAGTTGATGGCAGAAGGGGTGAAATTTGCAAGAAAATTGTTGAAGCGTGTGAAGAATGGGGTATTTTCCAAGTTATTGATCATGGTGTTGACACTAAGCTTATATCCGATATGACTGCTCATGCAAGAAAATTTTTCGCTTTGCCACCAGAGGAAAAGCTCCGATTTGATATGTCCGGCGGCAAGAAGGGCGGCTTCATAGTCTCCAGCCACCTCCAGGTGAGGTTTCATTTTAAATTATTGTCAACCATTCAACCATATATGCCAAATGGGACCCAAAAAAGCTTTCCAAGAAGCAAATTATTTAAAAGCCTACCAACCATTCTTCAACAAATTTTCCTCATTAATATCTTTACTTTTTTATCTCAATTTTCGGATATTCTACATTTCTGGGTCCATTTTTTTCTAAATATGTGAGAATAATTGAAAGTTGAAACTGCTAACTCAGTGGAAAAACTTTCTTACATTGGAAGAAGTAATATGAGTATGGCGTGCCAGTTTTAGGACTGGGAAATTTTTCAAAACTGTTTTTTAAACCGTTTAAAAATTTATCAGTTCAAATTAAACCAAATTAAATCATAACTTTTAAACAATTTAGTTTAATTTTATGGTTTAAATTGAATAATACAGATCTTTAGAGATTATCCAAATTTATTTTAGTTTAATAGGGTCTAAGAGGATTTTCATCTCCAACAAATATATGATATATTGTTTTTCATTATACGTATGCATTTAATTAATAAAACAGGGAGAAACGGTTCAAGATTGGCGTGAAATTGTGACATACTTCTCATACCCAATTAAGAACCGAGATTATTCACGGTGGCCGGACAAGCCGGAAGGATGGAGAGATGTAACAAAGGAGTACAGTGAGAAATTGATGGGACTAGCATGCAAGCTTCTTGAGGTTTTATCTGAGGCTATGGGATTAGAGAAGGAAGCTTTAACTAAAGCTTGTGTGGATATGGACCAAAAAGTTGTGGTCAATTTCTATCCGACGTGTCCACAACCCGACCTTACCCTTGGACTCAAACGCCACACCGATCCAGGAACCATCACCCTCTTGCTTCAAGATCACGTGGGTGGGCTCCAAGCCACTCGCGATAATGGCAAAACTTGGATCACCGTTCAACCTGTCCCAGGAGCTTTTGTGGTCAACCTTGGTGATCATGGTCATGTAAGTAGTAGTATTATTTATTTTAACTCCACTATTGTCGGCTTTGTTTTTGACATTACACCCGTGTGTACAATTGTGGCCAGTATCTGTGCAATGGGAGGTTCAAGAATGCGGATCACCAAGCAGTGGTGAATTCAAACAGCAGCAGATTATCCATTGCTACGTTTCAGAATCCAGCACCAGAAGCTACAGTATACCCACTGAAGATCAGAGAAGGAGAGAAGGCTATACTAGAGGAACCAATCACATTTGCAGAGATGTACAGGAGGAAGATGAGCAAGGACCTTGAGCTAGCCAGGCTAAAGAAATTGGCCAAGGAGCAGCAACTGCAAGACTTTGAGAAAGCCAAATTGGATGCCCGGCCCCTAGAAAACATCCTTGCTTAATTTACCTATACCAATTTCCCACTACATATTGTGCTTACATATTTTCGTCTACTTGAATTCTGCTGTAATTGTTGGTCAGTAAGCCAGTGTTGTTCTTAATCTTATGTGGGCGATTGGCTGAATGCTATATTTACAATTCATTAAAATAAATTAAGCACACTTCTTACCATCAAAATTGCTTCTTGTAGCTTCTCTTCCGAATTAAAAAACTCAAATAATTTTATTTGTAACAAACTATAACTAAAAAAATTGATCGACCAAAAAATTTAAATACCCACTTCAGTTCTCTCTCTTTCGCTCCATGTGAAATCAATCTTAGTTGGTAAAATATTATCATCAATTACTGTTTAGTCTTTCTTATATGGTAAAGTAGATTACAGTTTAGAAAATAATTTTCCTTCGCATGGTTACAATGTAACTTGTTATTGTCAAAGACTCAAACCTGTTCCAATTAAGATATTACATTTTCTGTCACTACTTACTCACTATGGATTTGGAGAAAGCAAAATGGTCACAATTCAGATTATTTAAGGCCAAATGATGGCCCCTTTCAGATTCTGGCTAGAATATCGGAAACTTGAAGTCTTTTTTTAAAAAATGTACTTGGTAGTCGTGCGTTGTCTCATAATGAAGAACCACATTCGAGTTAAATTGCAGGTTTATGGTTGTTGGGCTTCTACACGTGGACAATATCTGCTCTACTTGAAGACATTGTGGTTGTTGGGCTTCTTAAAGTTATATGTTTGGATTTTCTATTAAATTTTATTTTCAAAATCCCTCGACATAGTTCGATAACTATCACAATGCACACTCTATTTCTAATAACTCCACTCAAAATAAATGTCCACCTAGATGTTGATTTGTTATCACTTATAATTTAACTTTCATCTATGTATTTTTTTTGTAAATGTATATTAAAAAACAAAAGACGTAGGCCTTCAAAAGAGGCAAGAGAAAGTATTCTAAATTTATCTTGTTCTTTTATATTTATTATTGCGAGATTGAGAATAAGATTGCAAAAGCTATACAAAAGCATGTACAAAGCTATATAGTCATGGCCCAAATCTAAAATAAACTTATACACATGGGCACAAAACATTCGCACAACAAGACAAGATTTAGGTTAAGGAGATAGACAAAAATACAAAGAGAATGGTTATCATATCTTGAATATCTATCAGAGTTTTTGCTATGATAGGGTTTAAGAGAGAGAACCAAGCAAACATAAAAAACTAAACTGTCAAGTTTGTTCCAATAAACCAAGTAAAGGAGCCAAAAAACTTGGAAATCAAGAGAAAAACATGAGCCAAGCAAGGGAAATAACATAATGCCAATCCATTGGAGATATCACAGCAAACCAACACAAAGGCGGAGAGGACAAACTGATGCCGAAGGGACAGAAAATGGGACTTCACGTCGGAAAAACAAGGAAAACACAGTGGCAATCACAACATGGGGCCTGCTAACCACCCTAAAATCTATCCAAAAGACCTTCAGATGAAGAATGTAAAATCTCAGAGAAAGGAAGAACCACATCAATCTCAAGTAAATCTGTCGAACATAACCAGTTCCCTGATTTTGAAAATTCCAAGGCATTTGCAGGATCATGGGGACAACAAAGGCTAGACCGAGCGACTTCAACGCACTGACCAACACACCTCTCAGCAGGCCTGGAGGAGGGATAACTATCGCCCAGAAATTACTGTTCCAAATACATCTAGATAAGCATTGAAAAAATTGTGCAAAAAGTATCTAGAATGCCCATTCCACCAAAAAGGAACGTTTGTTCCACTGACCAGATTACTCATTTAACGAGGAACAACCTAGTTCCAATGGTCATTCATGATTTTGCCTAAAATCGAGCAATATTGAAGAAAGAAGGATGAAACATCCATTCAAGAAGTGAACACTGTTCCATACGATCTCCAGCCAAGAACGAGACCGTTCTCAAGGCCATTCAAACTTCTACCAAAAGTTAAAGAAAACTACTGTTTGAAGATTGAAATGTCTGTTCAAGAAGTCCAACGCCCCTTTTCACAACATCTCAAAGTCATATTCAAGATATCGTGGAAGTCCTCAAGAGTTTGGACAAAATTGAGGGAAGAAGTGAACTCAAGGTAGAATGTCCATTTGTATATTGGAATGCTCGTCCCTCAGGCAATTATCCAGTCGTTCCACCAAGAACGAGATTGTTCTGATGACTGTGACCAATTATGCTCAAATTAAATAAACTCGCATAGAATGGAATATTTGTTCAAAATAAATGAAGATAGAAAATATATCCAAAACAATCGATCTACTTTTCAGGAATTCAAAAAATTTTGTTTAGGATTGTCTGTTCAAGGAACAAAAACACCCATTCCTCATACTTTAGAACGCATCAGTGAACTTCTCATGGACAAATAAATACCTAATTATATAATAACACATTTAAATGTGTATTTATTTATACACTCAAAATAAATATATATAATATTATTCTGAATAAAAATACCATATGGTACTAGAATAGGTTAAGAGGTTCATTGATTTATTATAAAATTGACATAATAATTCTATTGCATATATCAACGATTTTCTTTTAAGTGTCAACAATTTTTAGGGTAGTTTAGTATGAAGTAATCCATGATTATTCCGGTATCTATATTTGCTAATCAAAGATCACCTAAATCAAATGCGCCCGATAACGCATATCTCATTTTTGGTAATAAAAAATTACCTGAATCAAATACACTCATGTATTGATAATATACCATTATGTACATCAATTGTTATACTGAATGCACTATGAGGTATGCTTTAAGAATTATAGCAATTTGTATGATTTCCATCTTTGAAACATGTGCTTTTATATATTGAATTCAAATTTTGACTGTAAACTGAGTATGATCATGAACTTGAATTCATTATTCTTGTACATCAATTGTATAACTTTTCTGCTTTTGAATTCATTCCTATAACTTTTTTGATGAAGCAATGTATAATAATTTCTTCTAACAAGTTTGAATGAGACTAAACATGTTCCTCCTCTATTGACATCCTTTCACTTGAAATTGAAGCAAGGGCCACTTGCCTTGCTTGATTGCCGCTCGTTCTGTTCACCTTTTCAATGTTGACCCTCCCTCAGCAGACTTCTTACTTTTGGTTATCACATTCGTTTAAAATAACAAGTATATGCATAATATATATGTTATGTTTTGAAGATAAAAGACAGTGATTTTGTTTTTGTGACAAGGAATTTTACCCAAATTAGATTTTCCTCGGTGATTACCCTACAATTATAATAAGAGATAAGTTAATAATTTGATTTTGATATGATATCAAAGAGTTTCAAACTCAAGTTTTTTCTTTTAGAGATTTCACATTTTTTATCATTAAAATTATCTATTAGAAACATAATAACATAATTTTTATGTATATCACCGTATTTTATACCATTCTAAAGATGGGTTCATCATATAATAAAATATTTTATATTTACTCATGATAATAGGACCTTAAGAAATTATAATTATCATCATTTTATCAAATGTTGATTGACAGCTAAATACTGACAATAAATTCGTGATTTAAAAATTTAAAAAAAAAAGTAGAGAAGTATTCAGATCAATTGGCCTCCAAATGTAGCACAAGGTCAATTTGTCTTATGATTTGACAGCAACAACTTTTGAGCTTCATGAGCCTCCACTAATGTCTTTTGTAATCATGTCTTTCAATTTACGGGTCAAAATGCATGTACCAAACCCAACACAAATTTTTGTTGGAAGGTGATACATATCAAATTCCCACCAGAAAAATTGTTTCCAAAAATAACTAAAAGCAAGCAATCTTGGAACCTCTGTATTGGCTACTTATCTTCAGCCACTAAAGATTGTTCTTTGATTTCATCTGTTGATTTGAAATGGAGCCTGCATTTTGGTTTCACCTTTCAGTAGCTTTCTAATCATGAATTTTGGGATTATTCTACATCTTTGGTTGCATGCATTTGGAATTTGTGTGAGCTTTTTTCTTTTATTAGATCCTTTGGGAAGCATGCTTGGATCCACAAGAGAGACTTCTTGGTTAGAAAGGATTGAAAAAGGAGCTTTGCATAATATTAAAATATTAAAAATTATCAGGCATGCCTTCATTTCTTCTAAGACTTTGAAATAGTTACAACATTTATTTTCATCACAATGATGATATCGCTTTTAGTTGATATACCTTTGTCAAACTATTTATGTATAGTCTTAAAGCACTTTTTTATACCCATTTAAATTTTTTTTACTTAAAATCTAATCCATTTGTCCAAATCAAGTTGTTGATTTATACATATATGGTCCATTTTTCTATTGTCAAATTTATGGATGCAACACTCAAAGAGACAATTAGTAACTAGCAGATAGATATCATATTACCAACAAGTCGAGATGAGACCAACAATTCACACAGTCTTTCAAACATTATTAGTGGTTCGAATGTATGTGCATAGTATTCATGAGAGCATATCAGAACATAGATTTTTATGATATTAGTTTTATGCATGTTTTCCCTAAATTAGGGTATAGTCATGTTTTGGGAATAATCACCCAGACACATGAAAAACTAGAGATTTGCAATACATATGTGAGACTTGATCTTGTATGATACATGAGGATCTAGGATACCCATAGATCATATGTTGGACATGTTCCATAGTTTTAGTTTTTTGAACACCTATGAAAACATATTTTTTCACGACAATTTTATCTATATATGTTTTCATAAGAGTTGTCATGAGAGGCACCTATGAGATCTTCTTTACACACACCCTTAATAGGACATAGTCCAATAATGTGTGTGCATGGAAAAGGAACTATACAGTTTTGTAACTCACATGGTTTATATGTCTAATCCCTAGGTCTGTCTCACCCAAACTGATCAACTCAAAAAAATGTTTTAACCACTAGTTTTACATGTGTTGTATGTAGAGTGTCATCACTTAGTATATGTTACAAGGTTGCATCCTAGATGACCAAGAAAATGTTGTTTAAATTTTGGGACCGAAAGTTTTCCCTGGATGATCAAGTAACAATTTCATGTCATTGAAGTTCAGGGTTTGAATATGTACTTCAAATAACCGAGACAATATTTTCCTCATTTTTCTG